>NW_016915754.1:174193-286322 GCF_001483705.2 Eufriesea mexicana | reverse complement strand
TCTCAATCGTAGAAACAATACAATGCAAGAAAGCATTGTACAAATACAGGATATTTCAAGTTACACGGGAATACTTGTTAAGAAGCAAAAGCACCTAACCACGATATGTACAACTCGATAAGTGACAAGTTTCTGTTCGCTTTCTACCCTTTAGGCAAAGGATATCTACGACAACGGAATGAAAGTGGAAAAAAATATAGGAGAGGATATAGGAAAGGATGGAAGACATATAATGCATAAATGAGAAAGCGAAGGAAAGCATATTCGAGAATTGCGAGGGTGGAGGAACGCGTGAGGGACACTTATTTCGAGTCCTCGGTGTCATAGGATCGACGTACAAATTTCCGAGTTGGAGACCGAGAGCAGCAAGGGAAAAAGTGACGAAGAAGATAGGATGGAATCTGGATCGGCATGAACCCGACGGCCCAGTCTGTCAACGGAGGTGAAAGAAGGGAGGCGAGAAGGTAGATCCGTGTTACCGATAGCGTGTCCAGGACGAAGCCAGGAATCCGAAAACACGCGGCGTCAGGCCCGTAACCAGATCCCGTTAAGACTCTCGGTTTCTCGGTGTCGCGAGAGCGCAATCTTCGGAATCAAACGAAGACATAGATCATTCTAAAAATACGCTCCCACCACCGGGCCTGGCGAAGCCGCCTCCGCCTCGTCCATTCTCCCGAAGCGGCATCGTTCCGGCGGGTAATTCAAAGCGTCAGGACGATAAGGCATTCGCATAACTCCTTTTGAATTATTTGAGTTATTTCACTATTAGATATGGTATGCGACTCTCGCGACGGCCACGCCGATGCAAACGTTCTCGAACCGTTTCGCCGTTCTCTTCGATCCTTTTGGGACGCCTGCTCTTTCGGTATTAATAGCTGACGAATCTCACTCGTGATCGCGACAACGATCGCTTTGATCGAGGATCTGAGCGTTCTTTCAATGACTCCGCGAACCGACCGCGCGGGAACGTCGGGGTCTATTTGGAGGTTAGGTTGCCGCGGCCGCGCTCGTGATACTTTTGGCGGTCGGTAACGGAGGGCCGGCCGCCGGGGCCTGATTAATACAAATTTCCCACGGTCGTTGGAAATGCTATGGAGTTCGTGTTAGACGGGTAATAATTGTAAGCGAGTGTTCCGTCTCGGGGCTCATGATGCTCATGCCACGGTGTCGTTGACGTCGTCGTTCAGACGATGTACGGGCCGGACCGTTTGCGTCGGCAATAATTTGTCGAATGAGAAGTAAACTCGTACTATTGCGGGCAAAATATACCTTGACGATGTCTAAGTGAAATAGTGCAAGGAAACGTCCGCGGCAGCGACTTCAAACGATTTTCTAATATTAAATGCCATTTCGGAAATTGCAACGCGTCTTTTATGCTCTCGCTTCTATTTGCATAGAAATAGAACGTATAAACAATGTCTAAATAAAAGAGGTAAGAACGTATTGTTATAGCAAAGGTGCAGCTACGACTGATACGCTGAACGCTACAAATTCGTACCTTTACATATGAAGGTACAGTGTCACATTTGCTTTTTCTTTTCGATCACTCGAATGCGAAATTAAGAGGATAAACCGAGTACGCGTTGTTCCCTGTTGATCGACGTGTTCCTGTTTCGAGTTTAGTCTTCCTCGCTCTTCCAGTGGTAACACTACTGTCATTTGAACTTGACTTTCTAGAGAGTGATCGGTGTCTCGTTAATTCGGAGTCACGAAAGGACTGAATCGCATTCGGTCAACGCGATTCTACGTGGAATCGTTTATTCATTGTAACAATTTAAACTATCTTTTTCAGTGCTAACCACTGACCGCGTAATCATTATCTACGCAACCACAATGTAAAAAATGTTCTCTTTTCTCAATATGTGTATACTAATTGTAAATTCTACTTTTTATCATCGATACGTTTATCTCGAATCGACGTCAATTCTTTGAGAAAATATTAGTAAAATTGTTTTTGCTATGATTAATCATTCACGAGCTAATAATATTGACTCTGAACAAATAAGTTAGTAACGAGAAGGACAAATGAATTTGCGATATTAGATAAAGCGATTGATTGAAGTTGAAGCTATAATATTATGTAAGTAATAAAATTAAACTGATCCGAGTATCTGTTATATATCTAGGTTCTTTCAGTTATACCAATTTAACCCTTCCTTTGCAGCAACGTGGGCAGAACAGCTATTGTATAACAGAAGAGAGGGCAGAAGAGAATAGAACCATCATAGTAAACAAAGAAGATACAGATACAACCAGTATCGATCAGGCATACCAATCGAATATTCGTGCGTTAAACGTATAGCGATCTAATTTAGACGATACCCATACGTGGTATTAATATCTATTGAATGCTATCACGTGGCAACAATAGCCAGCGTTAAAATACATAGGAATATGTGATTAGCTTAAAAATAAATGGTAAATGGTTCCATATTTAAGTTATCGTGTGTTTTACATTCACGAAAGTATAATAAATTATACTAGTGATCACATAGTTGTAATATTTATCGAGACGTCCCTTTACGCTCCTATTTCAAATTACATAAAACTATTGGACCAAAATGACCTGCAATGACTTTCCTTTCTTATTATTACAGCTATGCAGAGTCATTTCTAGACAATCGAATCTCTTGTTAATTACAAATACTGGAAAATTGACAATTTTTATTTTACCGTCTCTAATTTCATTTTGCCCTATGTAAATAACTTCATTCGATAAAACGTAACGGATTACATCGTTTTCGTGCAATAATTACTCACAAAGCTTTTCGTGTCCTGTAATTGTCACAAAATATTTTTCCGGCAAGTGGGTAAGTGAAAGTGTTATTACTTTGTTACTTTGTATATTTAAACACTATTATAAACAATGATAGTTACAATAGTTCCTCTTTTGTCTTTTTTCTTACCAAATTTGCACAATGTCTTCTATCATTACTTTTGTTTATGTACGATAAGTGCATGTATTTCTCAAATTAGGTACAGAAGCACAATTAATTTATTTTTAAACATTAGTTTCTGTAAGACTACAAACCTTAGCGGGACGATTTTACAACTTAAAAATTTCTTCTTCGGGTAGTTTGCTATGTTATCTTACCTAATCGATTGGAAGACCATAACGACAAATTGAAATAACAACGTTTACCACTAGGTTTACGGACGCTATCTGTATACCTATTTCTAAGGACACCTGTCAAATTGACAGGTAAAGGAAATCACGTGTCTATTTTTTAAGGATTAGTTTAATTTAAAAACAATTATATATTATATTAACAGTCTTAATATGAGTTAATTAAATCTGTTACCATCGTATAATCGGAGCAACCCTTCGGTCGAATTGACGGGTTCCGTAAATCTAGTGTTAAACTCGGTGGATGCATAGAAGAATTGTGAAATTAACGTTGTTACAATTAACGCTAGATCTACCGATTTATAATGTACACTTAAACACAATATACGTGGATAGTAATAGTTAAAGCGAAGTAACGAAAATAAGAAAGTATACGTAACGATGTTCCTGTATGAATAAATGTTTTTAAATTTTCATAAATTGATTTTGATCCTTTTGATAGCTTTAGTGCTATTTTCGATATTTATGCGTATCCGTAGGTTTCTACCGGTGATTATTATACACGCGGTAAAATTTATTCATGTTGAAAAGATAAGTTTAGTTATATATACAAAAATCAATCCAGGATATAAGGTGTGAATAAATAGTTTATAAGACCTAGATTTTGAAAATAAATGTTTATATAAACACTGCATAAGAGTTGGGGATTTAGGCGAACCGCGTCACGTACCCTCTTGACACTCTCTCGCGAGTCGGACAGTCGTTCCAGAGCATCACTCACAGATAAATGTACCTTCCTTGAGTAATCAAAGATTACATATATTTCTATAATCTCGATAATTCACGATATTATCCCCTACAATAGATTTCAAGGACAACATCGGGGATTCGAGACACTTGCCAATAAAAATTGTGAAATTATCAATTCCGCGCTATTCGTCTCTATTAACTGAAACCAGCTGAGATGACAGAGTACTGACTTGGAGGCTAAAATACACGCACGAATTACCTCGCACGAAAGGAATATACAGGTTCGAAGCGAAAAGACGAGTGCGAACGACACTAACCGTGGTCGGGTAAATTGTTCCAAGGTCCGATGAAGACGAAGAAGAGGACGTAGGAGAGCATAAGGGGAAGAGGGCCATAACGGGTAATTCGAGGAGTTGGCGGGCGCCCTTTGTTCCTTCGATAATTGCAAGTGAGCGGTTAGCCAAGGTGGGTCGGTGCGGTGCGGCGCGACGCGCGAGGTGCGACGACGCCTCGTCTCGGCGATTATCGCGTCCGTCACGATTACGCGAAGCGTCGTGCCGTTTGGTGGCCGCTGGCGAGACGTGGTCGACGGCCACGGGCACGACGACGTCACCGCAATCGTTGCCGTAGTCGCCCTAGTCGCGGTGGTGGTGGTGGTGGTGGCGATGGTGAATGGTCGGCCACCTAGCCGAGTGCCGGCGAGTCCTCTCACACGCATGGTAAACTTGTCATTTTTATAACTGTTTTTGTAAACGGCCGCTTTCCGGCTTCTATAAATATGCGGTTGGCTTCTGTTACGCTCGCGTGAAGCCACGACGACGGGTGTAGCGGCTTTGATCTGTGGGAAATGTCTTTCTCTATATCCTCCCTCCCCTCCCGCCGCGACGTTCCGCGACCACTCTCTCGTCACCTTTTCCTTCCCTCGCCTCGACCCGCGTGTAAAGCTAGGCTGAGAACGAAACGCGGTTACCGCGCCACTTTTATCCCGTTTCCTTTTTCCACGGGTTTCTCCTTTCTTTCTTCCTCCTGTCTTTTTCCACCCTGCAGCCTCTGCCACTCTTCTCTGTCGCCGTCGCTCTTCTACCTCGATTTCGTAAAGAGCAGTTTAGACAAAGGCCTTCGAGTTAAATTGCGGACGAAAATTTTTGGCACGAAAGAAGATTCGTTCGTACGGATTCGTGACTCCTTAGAAAAGAAGTCGGTGTTTCGTTGCCGGAAGACGAGGCTGACTTTCCGTTCTGAGAATGGCGCTTGCGCTTCTGCGTGCTTCGTGGCTTAACGCAGGGCTCGCTGTTTGGATTAGAAGTTGCTTTTTCCCAATCTTCTTGGATATGTTAATAACACTTTCGTTTCGTCATCGTTTCGATAGGATTTCAATTCGTATTATGTCAATACGAAAATTTAGTTTAAAAAATTTAATCGCGATACTTATAGATCACGTTCAGCTCTTAGCGTTCTCATTGTCCTTCTTCTCGCTTTAACGCGAAGCTTGTGAATTTTTCATCTATGTAGTCAAAGTTATATTATTCCGGTTAAAATTCGTCAGTTTTTAACTCTTGTTAAATTTGTATGCCACTTTGACACTAAATTTACCAATCATGGTAGATGAAATAAGCTAGATGTTGAATCTCACAATAAAGATACGTATTAAAAGATCGATTATAGATTATTATATGTAAAAAATATCTTGTAGCCAATTGACAAAATTTATTCAAAAGGTGAAAATCCACCGTTTAGGTCTTAGTAGGTTCAGTATCAAGAAGGAACTGTGCGAAATTTGTATCGAGTTAAAAAGACACTAACTATGTTATAGTAAATGGTAGATTCTATTTATATGCAAGAAATTTGAATAATTAAGAGTAAAATTCGTATACCTATGAACTTAGCGTGAGCCTCGCGTTTTGTATCGAATTACCTTCTCGTTTCTTCACACGTTGACATTGTCCAGTTGCCGTAAAAGCTCGTTCGAGCATATTAACCGTGGCCACGCACTATGTGAGTTGGTAATAGTCGCACGATGATTTCACCGGAAACTTGTAACGTGCCATGTAAACAGCGTGTCCATATTCATGCAGATAGTCGCAGGCGATCGCTGATGGGTATCGAGCTGGCCAAACTTTAAAGCCTTTGAAATCATAAAACGTAACACCCCTCCATCCGTGTCTAAATAATTTCAAATCCTACTCTACCGAGTCTATCGTAGAAACACTGTGACACTGTGACGAAGCCCGATGCAAATCGATAGTTCGGGATTATAGCGAATTTTAAAAAACGCCGCATTTAAATAAATGATCTACGCTATAATGCTGATAGTGAAATATTAACGTTTCTTATGGGTATCTACAGGGTGACTGTACTACTAGTAACTACTGCCCTACCTCCAGATCCTACCTCGGTTTACGTCATTATTATTATGATTAACGGAGAATATTTCAGATAGGGTTAAATGGTTTCAACGAAGGCATATTTTGATGTAATTAGTTTCTTGGAATGTGGACATACACTGGACTTATGAAGGTCGTTAGTGTTTGTTTAAATAGGATTACCATTGCATCAGTAGTTGCATAATGGTATTCTCTATAAAAAAAGCATGAACCCATTAATGTCGAAAAACCATTAGTTTGTTACAAAATCACGACTCTTTTTATAAAGCTGTAATGATTTCATTTACGTAAAAGGCTCAATGTAGCGATCATTTGGAATAGTTCATTGCAGATTGATTACGGAATCAACGAAAGTATGTCCATACCCCGATCGTCGATTAATATGATGAATCAACTTATGATCTACGAGTTATATTCTCACGAGACAACATATATGACACAAACGTTAAGCTATGCGAGGAATTTGATCATCGGTATATACACGTCATTCCTGCGGTGAAGTGAGTTTAGATATGACGTACATATACGAAATAGGCGCCCAAGAAATTAACGAAAATGCAGTGTTCGTGACATGTTCGAGATATACTAAAACTTACTCTAAAACGAAAATTTAATATTCAGAGAAAAAGACGATTCCACTGTAACATTGCTTAATGCTAACTCGTGAATCTAACGTGATCGGCTATTTAATAGGTCAAATGATCAGTCGTAGTTGATGAAGTAAGCTACGCATGAATCACAGAAGAAACGGAATAACGAGAAAAATAGACTAGACGATGAAAAATGTATTATGAGTATATTCCAAGAAAAATAGAAAAATCAGGCTATGTGAAAACGACGCCGTTGAATTCAGAATTTTTAATCAAGTCTTATCACTATAATTAGTAATTGAAGCTGCGGTTTAGTAATAATGAATTTCCCAATCGCTAGAAATCGCATAATACGTGTACATATGTACCAGAAATCTCGAGTGTATCATTCGGAACTTATTTTCATTAGCAATTATTTAAAACAAATTTGAATCTCGTAACGCGTTCGTTAAAATTCTTATAATACACGATCGTAAAAAAAAAGAAAAAAAGAAAATTTTATATAAGCCAAAAAGAAGACGAGACTACGATACCAAAGTTTCATTTACTCCACTGCCAGCGTAGATCTATGACAATCGCTATTCAAAATTTCCTCGACATAAACTTCCTCCTTTTTGCATTTCATCATTCCATTATTATTAAAACGAACTCCACATCGCATTGTCTCCTAATCCACGATAATCATCGCGCAACCGTAAATAAACATTCCATCCGTGAGAAACGTCGCGTCTGACGAAGAGCGGCAGCACTTCCACTGTATATTCCCCGGACGCGCAGCGTTATTCAAGGATCCATCCGCGAGAGGTCATCCTTGTCGGGCGTTTATTAAACCGGAAGTGCTTGCAGTCGGTGATCCGCTCATTGAACGCCGCGACAGCGATAACTGTTCAATGGTTCGTAGAGAACGCGTCTGGTGAAATTCCAGTAGCGTCTCTCCGTTACGATTCCTCTCTTTCACCAAGATCTCTCCGCTTTTCTCCCCTTTCGTCTCATCTTTCTCCTTCCGTTTCTCTTCCGCTCGCTTGGCAGAGATTTGATTTGTCGCGCAGAGCGGGCGCGTGCGCGCGCGCGCACTCTTTTGAGCTACGATAATAGCGTCCTTGCAGGCACGCGCTCATCCCTTCAACTTAAGCGACGTTATGCCCAGCGATGTACAAGAACGAGCCGCGTTCTGGCGACACTGCCACGATCGAGAAAATCCTTTCCTCTTCTTTAGTCACTCACTTTGCGCTGCTTCGAGATCAACCCCCTACGCAGAATGGAATTTACGCGGCTGGCGTCGCTGGAAACGAGCGAGCGCCGTCAGATTCGGAGTGGTTCGCGTTTGCTGATGCGTGCTTTCGAAAAGTAGCTACTTTTTGAACGCGGAGTGAGTAATACGCTAGTTTAGCTTTAAATCCCTATGTAACTCCAGGTGTTGCTTAATGCAAACATTTATGCACGCGAGCGTCTAATTAATTACGTGTAACATCGAAGATATGGAGTATTGGATTTTATGGAAGTTCACAGGTATTTTTGCAATCAATTTTATTAACCCTTTGCAGTCGACGACTTTTTGGCTAGAGAAGGGTAGAAATTCAAAGATTCTCTACTAAAATACTGACGATACCTTTTTCAGCAGTGAATAAAGTATCGTATAATAATAGAATTGTAGAATTATTTGATTTCGATACCTCGCACATTGTGACATTACAATAAATTTGATATATTAATTAATATCGATCTTCCAAATTTTATGAAATGGTGACTGAAGCTCACCTCTCGAGTGCAAAGGAGGAGACCATGGAGAAAAGATCTATTTTTCCTTCTTCCTTTTCCTTTCTTTCTTCGTAAAATACATAACTTCTTATTTAATATCGAATGATATTACGTTAAAGAACGGACTACAAACATGCGATAATCGACAGAGGTGCTGTTTCGAAAATTGCCCTTCTTTCAATGGACTCCTCGATATGTTAGTACGTACTGTCTTCTATTCGTTTCTTCCGTTTATTTGCACTACAGTCTATGTCACGTTTGAAAGTTATCTTGCTCGTCAAAAAATCGATGTCATTAAAACCTAACATTCCGTTGGAATTATCTGGAATCTAAAATGCGTAAATTCTAGATTAAAAAGTTTTGTTGTACATATTTATGGTAACTCTTATGGATATACAGAACTTATACGTATACGTAAAGTTTCCAAAATTTCAAAAACTTTACAAGTCCATTCCAGTAATTGGCAAAAATTTACCAGATCAAATTTTTAGTGGTAATAAAATGTTTATTTTTATTTGAGTATCGTTATTTATTATTTGCTTTCTATTCTTTCGGTATAATATATTACTTTTTCTACTAGTAACTTGCCACGTTTTTGGACATATATTTTATACAAAGAATTTTAATTCTTTAACGAATAAAAGAAAATAAATAAAATTAATTACATTACTGGGTAGAAACATTAAGAGTAATGTTCACATGATAAATTATCATTTGTTATTTTGCAGAAATTATTTTGAATAGCTTTGAATTTATATTTGTTATTACAAGTGATAATCTGACCTAATGTTTACATTATTCGCTGATACCTTTGCATTTAATTTTTCATTGCTGGAGGATTTTTAAATTTCCGTTAATGAAAAGTGATCTTACAATTGGAGAAATATAAATACATAAAAACAAAGTTTCTGTATTTCTTTTTCACGAAAGTGAATGTAAGAAAAATTTAGTAATAAAAATTGCTTTCAAAATTTAGTAATAAAAATTTTCTTATGATCGTAATTTTAGAGAACTAGCGGATAATTGATCGCTAGAAGATAAAGTTATTTCTGCAATCAGACAAGTTAAACCGTAAAACTGATGATTCATCGACGTTCTATTTCTCGCAATGGTAACAGTGCTGTTATGGGCGCCGTTTCGAGCGTTTCGATGGATTTGTTAATTTTAAAGTTACAGTTTAGGGATATTAAACTCGTTCAGTTACAACTAGAAAATTCCAGGTCGTCTTATGCACTAAAGCAGAAGCGACAACTGTCACGTGATACATCGTACTCTACTCTGCGATTTTTACTACGGACGCGCTACTAGGCAAACTATTGCGATACTAGTCGAATGTGAATATATTAACATATTGTAGGATGGCGAATACTGGTCTTGAGACACGGAAAATTATCGAAGGAACAAGAACGCGATAACACAAACTCAAAACTCGTAAACTGATTTAACTTAGGAAAAGAACACCAAGATAACGAAATGGAAACACACAAGGACGCACTCTTTTAAAATTCTTTTTCCAACACCGAGCGACTCACGCTTGTGCTGGTCACAACCGATTTCTAAGGACTCTGTTTTGGTTCTCAAGGACCACGTTTTCATGCTTTCCTTAACCTACGCTTCACCTTCCCATAAAGGAATCACGCAACTTAATTTTGTTACATAGAATAACTTCTCGATTTGCTTCTAGAAGATATCGATCGGTTTACAATTTGTTTTTGTTGGCAATAGTCGATTCGCGATTTCTTTTGGTATCCTACAATATTAATAATAAGGACCGTTAATAAATTCAGCGTGCTTATCAGACGAATTTTACGCTGGCTTTAACATCCGCATAAAAATATCCAAATATTGCTGGTTCAAGGAAACGCGATAGTTTAGTCATTGGGCATGCATACCGGTAGAATAATTAAGTGGTTGGAAAAGGCAGCTAGTTGATAATCCTGAAACAGCAAGGAACGAGGACCAAGGTACATCGAACGGCGATCGTTCGCTAAACCGGTAAGTAAATTTATTCTCCTGTTGTTGAGCGACGCCTCTCGACAGCGTCCGGCCGTGTCATTACTCCCTTTCACGATCCTCGTTAGCAAAGAGTCGCGCGCGTAAAGCACGGATCCTGTAATAAGACGTGCACGTAGCCAGCCGAGTTGACAACGACATCGCCTTTATGGTTCGATCATTACCGTTACGTTTCCCGTGTGAGATCTTTCTTTCTTACCTTTTCACGCATTGTTCTAACAGTCCAGTTGCTCCGAAGAAAGCAAATTACTCGACCGTGAAACGAGAAACAGAATCGAAATGGTTTGAATTTTATAACGAGTTCGGGTACTCTGCTGTTTTTTGGATCGTTATGCTGTTTAGGAACTCGGATAAATGGACGAAGTGCGATGTATCCATGCATCGATGTATTAATTAACGGCATGCTATTGCTGGAGAAATTTGTAAATGAAATTTCATACGGTAGAAAATTATGACGCGATAAAACTGATTTTTAAAATTGATATTTGTAACTTTTTAATTCTTTAGGTATTTTAACTATTAGCGTATGATAGTGGTGAGTATATCATCAAATTACATGTGTCATTGAAGTATACTATTATCATAATTTTTAACAGATATTTTTCATTTATTCATTAATTTTATGGAAAATGTTGCTTTTGATTATCAATACGTCATTAATATGTATATTTTAGTAATATTCGCGTCACTATGGTATCTTAAATCTTTCCAAGTGTTTAGGTACCTATACGCAATAATTATACACATACAATATAGACGATTATTTATGTAATGTGTTACAAGATAATATTTCTCACATAAAATTAAGTTCGAACCTAGAATCTGTATTTTGATATATGCACGCGAAAGGAAATACTCAGAATATTTCATTACAGATACTTTAATCGATCCGACATCTAAAATATTATTTCACGTAGAAAATTAAAAAATTCTGTCAAAAAAATACAAATTACTTTATTTGAAAAATACTTAATTACATAATTAATTTATGTGGCTCACTTTGTACAAAGTATTTGTATAAAGTTTTTTTTTCTCGATTGACGAGACAAACCTTAATTGAGCTTACAACTACTATTAGGAAAGAAAATATTTGAACGATTTTCAGTTTGCACTTTGGATTATTTTTTCTTAAAACTTTGTTTACACACCGAACAAGAATTCGTTATTACTTCAACTGAAATTAGTATCGCCTGAAAGTTTCATAGAGTTCTTGATTATATAATATACAAAGGCATTGTGTTTTCATATTTTTAATATTTCACCAGAAGGTCATGCAATAAATATTAAATATAGAGGAAACAACGATAGTTTCATGTACTCTTTATAACACAGTATAGAACAAGCATAGACGAATTGTGTTAAAATTCGTATACCTGCATCTTTATCTTTCAAAATTTCCCTCCTTCCTTTTTATTTTCCCCATGAATTTTCAACAAATTCTCGTCTTACAATTTTCTAATAAAGATGAAAGAACATTTACTCGGATGACATTTTCCAATTATCTGCTAATTTCTCTATTTCTAGCCGAGGATTCATCGAAGGCCAAAGTAGTGTGCCATCGATTTTCACCTCCGATCCTACAGTTATGGTTACATATAGTAGCGTTTCCGAGCAATTAGCGAGTCAAATTCGTACGGTGCAACCGCGACGTCGATCGCGGCAATATGCATTACGTTCAATTCTTATAATTGAAACTGGTCGATCCACGGAGGAAGAGGATTACGTGTCGCGCATAGCCGCGTGCAGAGAACACGTACGAACGCACGGGCGCCATGGCTGCGGCTGGCAAGTGTGTAATAAGATATCCGCGGATACTCGAAGCCCTCAATTGGCTAATTTACCGGCAGTTAGCGGCTATCCGACCGCTTAGGTCATCCTAACGTGGCCGGGTATTCGGCCTGAATAATTTATAACTGCCTGTTTACGAGAATTGAGAATAATGAATTTCAGCGGCAATTCGCGCTCCGACGCATCATTGACGAACTACAGCTGGCCATCGAGCCGGCTCGGATGTTCGTTATTAGGTGATACGATGATACGTTCATGTCCCGTGAATAACATCCTTCTTCGTTACGATGTAGCCGAACCAAGCAGTCGTTGTTGCACGCCGTACACGTGATGGACCCTGATTAACCGAAGGAAATAATACCCTGATCGTCAAAGGGATTGATGCTTCTGACAGACCTGCCAGAGGTTCCATCAGCGCCGTGTTTTCAGATAAAACTGAGCAAATGTTGCACGTATTTAAATTTGATCTAACGATAATTTAGAATTTGCAAAAATTCCTTATAAATTACAGATATTTTTGCACTTTTCTGTATTACGGAGAAGTGAAGTTAAAGTGAACGAGCAGTTAAATAATCGAGTCAGGATGACCTAGTTAGTGAGAAACGAATTTAAATTTGTTAACGAAAGACTATGAACGTAAGACTTATTGTACTCTTCGATTGCATACACCTGTTGTAAGCGTTGAAGAAGTAAGTATAAGACGGAATAAAATATTAAACGTTTGGTAAGTTAATAGGTCGTTCGATGCAGTCATATTTCGAGTTATTCTTTGAAAAAGTCTTACCATAAAGCTACTACGTTCATTCATACTTGGTCTTATATCCAATCTGCCCCCACCCTTTTCGGGGTGACTACCCCGGCCGTCACGGCCTTCATCGCACAGGCTCTGTTGACGTCATGCACGCCAAATGTTTGTGACCGAGACTAGGTTGACGATGGCCTCGGCTTGACGGTTGGTCGGGTAGTCGACGCATCTGGGAACCATCGCGGTATTGGGTTTTTTCGAAATGTTCCACCAGCTTCGAGTGTTAAGTAGCTACCATAAACCTAAGTCTCGATACCCTTTATCTCGATCATAAACTCAGTATACAAGGCATATTTTCACACGAATGAACATTTCAGTTTCTATATATAATTGTTTCAGTTTCATATATATAATTGGTTACAACGTGGAAAAATAATTATTATTAGTCGATATTTATTTTAAGTGTAAATTTGGAAAATAACATTCTTATTTTCTTGATTGCATATTCGATTATATAATCTCTGCATTTACCAAACCGATTAACACGGTAAAATGAAAAATAGAAATTTTCTCTGTAAATATAAAAGATTACGTATAAACCAAGTATTTCAACGCCGAAGTTTAACAATGTTTCAAAGGTGGATTTAATCTTGACCTACGAACGTTTCATATATAAGTAACTGAAAACCGTGAATACAGTGAAAAGTTAATTATTTAATAAAAAGAAATGGTGGCTCACGATTTTTGGGATGTATTAAAATAATTTCGAATTGGGAAATACCGTAATCTGGAAAACCACTTGAGAGAAGAAGTTTGATTTTAAATGATAATAAAAAGTATTCAAAATTACACATGCGCTAACCCAACTACAGATAACTCGAACCTAATAACGTGTGCAAATGTTCATCGAGATTTCGAAGTTTAAGCAAAGATTGCGAGCTTGTCGGAAGTCTTTCTTGTGTTTCCTTACCTTACAATAACACGTAATTTCTCTCTGTTGCACAGTTGAAAACGATAAATGCGTGAGAAGACCAATAAGTACCTTCAATTTCCACAACTTTGCGTATATTCTACCCGAGGCTGCTAAAAGAAACATGCAAGTATGCAATGCGCGACATTGTACGCATTCTTAATCTAAGAAACCGGCTTGTAATCCTAAGTTCCGGTTTTGCTTTTGATATTTTTGCGGATTTGCGATGCACCATTCATTACTGAAAAGTAAAAAACGAATTATGATTCTTTCGGTTGTATAAAGATAGGGATTAAGGATAATACACGTGAAAGAAGTATTAATATATGCTTCAGTTAACTGATTCTTTTGTATCTTAAGCACATTTTACATCCTTTATGACGAATGCGATTGTTTTTTAATGTAAATATATTTCTGAATATAACAAGAAGCATAAAATGATGAAGAAGTAGTATATCTTTAGATCTCAATCGTAAATAAATATGTAATACGACGGGCTTAGAAATAACAGAGTACGAGTAAATTTTTAAAGATTATAACTAAATAATAATAGATATTTACTTGTTACAAGAAATAATGTACTGTAATGATGTATAATGCCTGTGTTATTTATTAAAGTGATGCATGTGTGCGTAGTAAACGTTGCTAATATCGGTTATAACAAATTTAGTACTGTCAGAAAATTTACTACTGTCCATTAATTTAAAATACTATGATTGTATAAGTATTTAATATTACTATAATTCTGTTATTAATTTTTGGGAAACATTAAATTTAGCAATTAGTAATTAGCCAAAGAATCATGGGTTATCTTGAAATAATTAGTATTTTATACTGTTTTACACTTAGAATTCTATCGAATAAGCTTTTTATTTCGCGCATTCCGTATTATTTTCTTTCATTTCGCACTTTCCATCACCTTCCTTTCAATATTTCGGAAAATTGATGTTCCCTATTGTCTTCTTTCCCTCTCCTAATTCATTCCGAGTAATCTCCTTCATATTTTATATCTTTTAACTTAAAATTTTACTTTTTCATTAGGTTTATATAGAACATACAATTTCGTTTCATTTATTTAATTCTCTTGTAATTATATCGTATTTCCTTACATCATAATAGCTGTAATATTTTGAACCTTCAATAACAACTTCTTGTAAAATTGTACTAGATATCACGAAATAATTATGAACATGAGGCACAATCCTATAATCTAAATCCAAAGTTTATGATCCAAAAATTTGTGAATCTCTACGCAGATGTGCTTTCAAACATACTTGTTCATTTCAGAAGCACCACGAGACAAAGTTCGCGTATCAATACGAAACGATGCCTAACAAAATCGAAATATCCAAAGAAGAAACGTTCGAGCTCGGAAGAACGGCGAGAAACAATAATTCTAACGCAAACTCGGCAAAGAATATGTAGAAGATTAGAAACATTGAATTCCGCGGTTCATTAAATGCCTACCAAATTCGGTACATTTGGTGGTCTCTAAAGTAGCAGCTTAATTCGTATTTGTCGAGGCAAGTTTGGAAAGAGCTCGGTCCGAATCGCGAATCGAGCCGAGGCGACAAAACCGAGCGTTAACGGAGATCTCGATACGACGCGTGTTCCTCGGCCGATATGCTTCAGATATACGCTGGAGCGTGTAGGTGTCCGGCATCGGAGCACTTCCGGTGGCCAGGCTGGGTCTCGCAGACGAGGGGGCCAGGCGGGAGGTAGGCCGATGTAAGTGAGCAGTCAAAGAGATGGCGCCTAATAGATTGGTTTGTAGGTGGACGCATTATCTGCGCCGCGTATGTGTGAGCGCGCGTAAACGACGATGGAGCGTGTACAGCAGTGTGCATGGCCGAGGGCGGAAATTAGTAATGGAGCAATGAGCACCGCGCTGAGTAAAGCTGTCGAGTCGTGGCTCTTCACTGGGGGGCGGAGAGGGGCAGTTGGTCGTCGTGACCGTTTCGTTGAACGGGATGACGCGTGGATTTGGACACAACACGTGAACGATTATTGGTCTAGCTATACTCGCGGATCCTGCGTTACGTCCGTGACGAATCCTCTTTGTTAATTCGCTTAATAATCCTCTTTCGTTGCTCTACGGCACGCGAACGTCATAGATATGATCAGAAAATGTTTTAAATGTCATAGTAGATCTCTGTAGTATTGCGTTAATTTTCGAGCTATCTACGATACGCGTGTTATTGGATATTCAGAATAGTTGGAACGAGATTAGATTGACCTTTTAGTTACAGAATGGAGTTGACATTTGAGCAATTAATTCCATTTTCTGAATTTTCTAGCAATTTAGTACTATGGCATTCGATCGATGTCTAGCTTTTTATACCTCAAATAAATTTTGAGTTTCTGTTTTGTAGAATTAATCGATTTGGCAAAAGAGTGGTCCACTTGTAACACACAGAAAAGTAAATTATAACGTTTCTAGTAAAAGATATCTGGCAAGTTGAAGACAGGATATTAGAAATTTAATAGATTTTATTGTAACGTAGAAAATGTATAATTATAAAACCTTTATAAATGTAAAATTTTCTATGTTGCTGATATAAGAAAGAATACCCATATATTTGTATACTTTTAAGGATGTAAAAATATATTTAAAGGATAATTTTGTGAGAAGAATTTAACATTTGAACGTAATTGTTCATTAATCCCATTGATTGCAGTATAGGAATATTTTAAATACTAGAAAAAATTAGAATGGACGTCATTACCAAAAACTTAGAGTTCGTAGTTGAAAATTTTCAATCGCAATATATAAATTTAAAGATTCTGTTATAAAATATGAAATTCGATATCGAAGAGTTGCAATATCTTTATATTAATTTCTCCTAATTTTATAATTACATTTAATATTCGAAGCACATGACTATGGTGACAAGTGTTAAAGAAATTATAAAAGAATACCAAAACAATGCTTAAACTGGCAGAAAACGTTTTCTTATAATTGTTAGCAAATTTCACATAGAAGGATTAAAAGAACATAAATTAGCACATAGAATTTCAAGGAAATAACGTTTACGATATTTGGAAACTTTTCGATTGGAATTCACGAGTTTCGGATACGATTATAACATTATCGTTTGGAAGAAAGTAATTGACTCGCATTTAAGTACATACTTGTTTACTTAAAAATTAATCGAGGCAAGTAGCAATCGATTCCCATGTCTCCCAAAATCACCGACAGGTATAACCGCAAACATTGCCCTCACCCTTTAGCTGAGTAAAAAGTGAAACGGACATAAAAAGCGGCACCGCGAATCTAATCGACAGCTTCATAAAATTGAACCCATAAAGTCATAAAATCAACCACTCCGTTGGGGGATAGCCCGCCAGGAAAATATTTACAGTCCTTTTTGGCCGCTCTCGTTCCTGCAATCTTTCGCCAAATAGTAAGGGACTCGAGCCACGCGCGAGCTGTGCCGAATCGATTTTCCGCCCGAATATCGCCACCTAATTACATCGAATTATCCCTTAATCGAACTTTTCGTTCTTTCGTTCGAATAATTTAGCGAATAAAAAAGGAAACAGAGTAGAAGCGTTGACGGTCGCTGAAAGTGGGTAAACAAATTTCGAGAGTTCGTAACAATTGGAGGCGGTTTCGTTTTACGTTGCACGATGTTCGTTTTTCGATCGTTCGTTTAGAGATCTCAAATAGCCAGGGAATCGTGATCGTAAGGGCATCGTAGCCGCCGCTAGGGCCCACGAAATCGAAGGATCAGAACGCGGTCGGTGGTCAGTGCCGTCGGTTATCTAGGAGCTTTTACAGCCAGCGCCAATACTCACTTTAGTGGTGGATCGATTCGGAGATATGCAAGCAATAAGCGTTTAATTGCACAGGATTCCTCATCGTAGCAGTCTCTTTAGAGCCGCCAGCGGTCCTGCGGACTATAAAAGGCATCGGACCTATAAAACGCATCCTTGGCTGGACGCTCGTTCCTACACCATTGTATGCACGTTCTGTCTCCTTCGCAGTGTTTTTCTGTCCTCTCCTTGCTTTCCGGCTGCTTCCCTGCCTCCTCCAACAGATTGCATACTCAGAGATACAATTTAACGATCACTTTGACTTGTGAGATACCGGACAACGTTCTGATGGAATGAAATTGTTAGGTTCCTAGACTTCAGGACGGACGGAAGAACGGGAATTTTTGAACGGACGAGGAGCGGACAATGAATGAATGGCTGCACGACTTGCAGCATTTTTTAACCGAACGGTATTAAAGTACTTAATATTGGAATTAGGAATCAGTAACGTATATTTAAGTATGATACACCTAATGAATGAAAATTACGTTAGTAATAATGATGAAAATAAGTAGGAGTATGTAATGTTTATTTCAAGAAAAGTTTATGTTAATTTTGTCAAGGCAATTGTATACTTTCAGATACTGGAAGTACAACATTTTTGACATCAGCCATTTTAATTCGTTTGACAGTTCTAGTATCAAGTTAATACCGAAGGAAGAGTATTGAAAGAAAATTTTGAAGTAATATCATTTTCGATACGAATTTTATTGATGAATTTTATAATACTCAATTAATAATTGCCAAACTTCGTGTAAATTACAAATAACATTAAATAGAGAAAGGTTCGTTCCTAACCAAAAATGTTATTAGCAATATGATTTGAAAGCGAATTTTGAAAAATGAATGATCATCAAAATTTGAACTTCAAAATTTTCTATACGAGTACATCTTACAAATAAAATCTAAAGGAATTTTAATATAAAAATTTGACATAATTATAAATTTAATTATAGCTATTCGTAATAGTAAAGTACATTTGATTTTTAAAAATACGAAGAAATAATTCATTTTTATTATATAAAGCATTGTAAATTTTTTGGCAATACATAATAATATATTTGCTACGCGTAAACGTGTTGTTATTTGCATAAACGTGTTGTTATTTGCATATACACGTGAAATTTTAATCAAGTAACTAACAGACAGAATTTCTACAGCAAGATCGATTTCGACGCGAGGAAGGCTGGAGAACAATTCTTTTTAGGGGTTAAGGAAAGAATACTGCTAATTAGAAACACCTGCAAACACTTAAATGCACTTGACATTATTAACAACAAGCTCCGTGCTAGCTTAATTTGAGGGCAATAATAAGCGAAGAATAGGAAACTTTTTAAAGATGAAGTTTCCAAGACGTGATAATATAAGAAAAACCACGATTTTCGGATTAACTCAAAAAGAGTTTTGTAATAGCAGACTAAAATCTAAATATTTGCTTGCAGAAAGGAGCTTCGATTTCTCTAAGAAATTAAAGCTGATACTTGTAACCTGGAACGTATAATTAAATTACATTCAAGAATTGGAAATAGGATAACCTACATAGAAAGACTTAACCCAAACCTGATATAAATTTATTCCAAATCGATACAAAATAATTTAAGAAAAACTTATAATTTTTCATTTAATCTAAAAAGAGAATTGCAGCATCGACCAAAATTTTAAATTTTTGCCCCTATATAGAATTTCAAATTCGCTTTAAAAAATTGATACTTCGAATCTGCGAAGTACAATTAATTCACACGTGAGAATGGAAGATGCGGAGACGGTTAGAACGGAAGTAAAGAAAAGGGTTGATTGAAAGAGGTAGGAGACACGATTGAAAATTCTTAGGAGAAAATTCAGGGTGACGGGATCGTACTTTCGGGAAAATCTTGGCGCAGGATTGGTAGGACTTTGAGCGGACCAGGGACCAAGTAATTTCAAACATCTGGAAAGTCTTAATTAATGGGATATCTTACCGTTCCGCTTCTTTGCTGGCATCGGTGAGCCGGCCGATTAAGCAAATACGTACATACGTTCTCTCGTAGCTGCGCGAGAGTAATCGTAATTTGTATTCGTTATCGGATCAAATCTGCCGCGGAATCGCTAACTTCGCCGCGAATGCGCGTGTTACATCTGCGTTAAAGCAGAAAGCCATTGGTCATCGCCGAAAAAAGAGGGAAATACTTTTCGACTCGAACACGTTCGGAAATGTGTCATCGGAAGGAAGTTGATTAGATAGACGATTTTTCGATGGCTTCCTGTTTATCGCTGATAGGCCAAAGAAACGAACGTTCGATGCTGCGGTTGACGTTTAATCACGCCGTTTCCTGTAATGATGTTCGAAATTTTATCAAAGAATAATGGACGGGTATACAGGCTTGTAACGTCGAAGAATTTACTTTCCTCGATTTTATTCGTTTAAGTAAGTTTTTCTACGCGATTTGGTATGCGATGATTAGACAAATTTTGCGTCTCCGTTGAAAAATTGCTTCAAAATTATTGCAACGTATTATTTCGATGTATCGTTTAACCCTTTGCACTCGAGAGGTGATCCTCAGTCACTATTAGATAAAATTTCGAAGATCGATGTTAATTAATGTGTCAAATTTAAGATAATGTAACGGTGTGATATCGAAATCAGAAAATTCTACGTGTTAATTATTATACGATTTCTTATTTATTATTGAAAGAAATATTGCTAGCTTTATATCAGAAAATCTTTAAACTCCTACTCATCTTTAGCCAAAAGATCGTCGAGTGCAGAGGATTAAGAATACGGGATTCGTCCTGACAATTTTAAAATGCTATTGTATTTTTGTGCCTGCAACTATTCTTTAACGTGGCTTCCATTAATTCATACTGTAAGACAATACGAATTGTGAAACAGATGAAGTTATTGAACTTCTTTCTCAGTTATCGAATAAGCAATGTAAATATTTCTGTATTTCAATAAGAAGAAAGAATTATTAATTTCGAAATAATAAAGTAACATGTAGCGAAATTCTTCAGATTATATCTAATTTTAATGCTTTCCAGTTAGAACACGGGAAACTAATAAATTCCTCCTGTACGTTATCTTTAATTTTCATTTTGCATTATTCTACAATTTTCATACCGTATTTAATTCCGTGCTGCGCGATTTTAAGCGTGATCGATAAAGTTTGTAATGCAAATTCTGAAGAAATGAAATTAGAACGTTTTATTATGGCATAATAAACATTATTTATTTATAACATTGCAATCGTCCTCTCTTTAACCTGTATCTTCTTTTAGATGCATCTAACTCGAATATTGAGTTACTTAATGAAAATTTTATCTGTAGTAATTATCGTGGGTTACACGACACAATCCCATGACACGGAACATGTTAAAAACGACGAGCACTAATTAAAAACGAATGTATATTTTCTCATGCTAGAAACTTATTAGAAATCGTTATAAGGCATCAGTTTAATATATGTACCTTATTATTTTCCGCCCTTTATTAATTTCGATTTAATAAATAAGATTTGCATGATATTTATTAAATCTCGTGACGCATAAATATGCCCTTAACTGAGATGCATTTTAAAATTCTCTTAGTCATCGAATTGAGAAGATTTTATAACGTGACAGTTGTGTTCAAGTTGCGATAATTCGTCTTTACATATTCTGAGCAACTTAGCATATAATCGGTAACGAGCAGAAACAACTATTAAATGTGTATATCTCGTAAAGTAATGGTACATGCTCATAAAAATTCCATTGAAAAAGAAAAACTACATTTTTTCATACTTTTTTAATTTCTTATTTTGCATGGAACTCCGTGGGTATGCATATTATAACAGAAGGTACATATATACAATAATTACCTCTTTTACGGAACATCAATTTTTTAAACAAATGAACACAGCGATTGAATTTTCAGTGCTTTCGCTTTTTCAAATATAACTTTGCAATGGTGCAGGGGACAATAAAATTTCTCATACGAAAAATGTTTGATTTCTAGCGTTTTCTCTCTCTATTCGAAAAAATTCCAAAAAAATTATATTGCGAGCACGAGAGATTGTCGAAACTTTGAGAGTCTATTTGAAGCTCTCAAGAAGATTTTCTGTCAAATAAAAATTGCATAATTTATTAAACTAAGTTTTCCGGTTAGGTGAATTTCGTTGTAAGTGTCAATAGCTTCTTTACTCTTTGTCTACTAACCTACTAACTACTACTAACTGGTAATTACCAACTGTGTTTTACAATAAGTAATAAGTATACAGCGATATATATCGTAATATAATGGAAACTCATAACCGAACAAATAGGCAGACAAAAATGTTCGGATAATAGAACAATTGCTGTCTTGACACTAAGTTTCGTTTATTTAAATAAAAAACAAGAGTTTTATTAATGAAATATTGTTATTTTTTAAATTTGATTTCCCTTCAACCTTTTATTCAACTTTAAAACTATCTCCTATCATGAATTCAAATATCGATACACGCATTCGTTTCTTTATCATTGAAATCTTAGAAATACGATATCGTTCAAACCTCCATTTCTCGAATTCGCTAAAATTTTCCTACCAGTACTAATATAATATATAAGGAATCTACACCTTTAATATCTGCGTTGGTAGATTTCTTGACACCAAGTATTACTGATCTTGCAATTTTACCACTTTCTTATTTACTACTGTGACATTGCACGCTATTTAGCTTCGTAGTAATTTTTCATTGCTAGAATTTAGTTCAATATAATACACGAAGGTACATATATAAATTGCATCTAAATTGTTATTCGGATAATAGATTTTTCGGATGTTAGAATACTCGAATGATGAAAATTCGGATACGGGAAGTTCTACCATAATAATTTAATAAATCAGTGATAATATCGTAACAACGAGAATATGTGGGATGAATATCGGTATAAATTACGGATAGATCTAAACGATTATCGATGCGAATGACAAGCTAATCGAACGGATGCTTAAGACAGATCATGCGAGGAAGACGAATGAGTTCTCAGAATGTACGCGAGATTTTTTGGATGCGTTGTACAAATGTGTAACAAATTACGAAGCAGGGACGGGCATAGAGAAGAAGAATCAAAGAGTCAAACAGTCATCGAGAAGAATGGAAGAACAGAAACAGTTGTGCGAGAGTCGTGGAAAGTCAGTGCAATTGTTAGTCGTAGTGTAGGATACCAAAAGAAATCGCGAATCGGCTATTGCCAACAAAAACAAATTGTAAACCGATCGATATCTTCTAGAAGCAAATCGAAAAGTTATTCTATATACCAAAATTAAGTTGCGCGATTCCTCTACGGGGAGGTGATGCGTAGGTTAAGGAAAGCATGAAAACGTGGTCCTTGAGAACCAAAACAGAGTCCTTAGAAATCGGTTGTGACCAGCACAAGCGTGAGTCGCTTGGTGTTGGAAAAAGAGTTTTAAAAGAGTGCGTCCTTGTGTGTTTCCATTTCGTTATCTTGGTGTTCTTTTCCTAAGTTAAATCAGTCTACGAGTTTTGAGTTTGTGTTATCGCGTTCTTATTCTTTCGATAATTTTCCGTGTCTCGAGACCAGTATTCGCCATCCTACAGTAATATTACTTTACCTTTAATTTCACTTGAATTCGTAATAAATATATTTCAAATCTAACACGTTTTTCTGCCCATCCATACCCCTTACACTATAGACGATAATTAGTTAAAAAGTCAAAGGCAAGAACCAGAAATAATTAGAAGAACGAGTCATTAAGCGTTGCATCGTGGAGAAACTAACTGCTCAACCCTTGAGAATGGGAAATTCGCGGAAAGCTTTGAAAATCGAAATAAGCGTTGATCATACGACGAGCGATTCGGGAGAAACGCGTAACAGAATTTCCTGTTCCTTGGAAGAGCCTGCAATCCACGGGGAGCGCAACAGACGGAGCCGGGGCGTTGCAGAAAATGGAAGTTTAATTGAAGGCAAACAATAATGCGATGCGCGCATAACCACGCGGGTCAGGAATGGCATTCGTTATGTGTCTCCGTTCCCTTCTCTTTTCCCTTCGTTTCTGCCGTGGTCGGGGCGTCTTCACGTCGAACGTATTAAATTTCACGCATCGCCTCTCTCGCACTCCCACGATTCGCAATTGCTCGCATTCCCCGCAATCTAGAAATCTAGATCGCTATTAATTTTATATCCTCCCCTTCTGCGCGCCGCGCAATTTTGCATCGGCGCATCGTCTGCCGCCGCTTCTGCCGTCTTTTGCGATACGTGCCCGTTCCATCGCGAGATCTTTCGAATTTTCGTGGCGCGCTGCAACTGCGAATTAAAGCTGCAGACGGGTGTGCTCGAGACAGGTTCTGTTGGCAGATCGATATCAGATTGGCTCATAAAATGCTTTTTCTTCCGTTTGTCCCGTTCAAGTGCGGCCTCGGATTGTATATTTATGTATATAGGCTGAGGTTTATTTAATTAAAAGGTTCGCTACGGAGCTAAATTTTGGAGCCCGGATGGTACGCATATCTTACACCACGGTGTGTACAGGTTTCGGAATAATTATCCATTGATATATGCTATGGCGAGGTGTACAGGGATCTGAGATAAATATACATCGAGAACTTTTACACGCAGTTGATATATATAATTGAAAAATATTTCTTATTTCTGTCATAGTTTCTTTTTTTTTAGTTTCGTATCGCATCGATCAGATTTGTAGTATATTTCGTGCCTCAAATTAAACGTTCGAAGTTACATTTTCAAAGACTTTCCACTGTATTCGAAGATCACAGAGTGGAACACGATATCTCTGTTTTTTTTCGCTTTTCATGTCACTTAGTGGTTTGAAATAGGACAATAAAAATAGGTCCAACGGGCTAAATTTAAACGCATAGGCATTTGAAAGATCGGTAATAAGTTTACTAAGCGATATGGAAAACCGTCTTATACTAATCGACACTTTCAATTGGTATGTTTACAAACGAGGAAACAATTTTAGTAACATAGAATCGGTCATTTTGTACATCGTGATTTCTTGAGAAACACTCCAATTGACTCATGTGAGAAAATACAATACATGGAAACGTTGCAATTTGTAATTTGGATCTTAAACAGCATGCATAAGTTTTAAACTAAAATACCGATAAATAAATTCGAAAATTATTCCACGTTTAAGATATTAAAATTTATACGTAAAAATCAATTCTACTGTATTACACAGAGACATAGAATTTAAAAAGAGACTACGATATCACTTAATTGAGAACTATCAAGTATGGGAGAATCATTGTATAAAATAGTAGAAAGAATAAAACGTAACGAAAAAGATGAATAATTTGATATCTACATATAACACAGGATGAAATTCGACAAGACGAAGTTACCAAAAATTGGTTATTTGTGAAACTAATCTGTAACATCGTAAGTCATATTAATTAAACATAATAAAACATATACATTTGTCGAGAAATTAAACATATTTCGCATACTTCCAAGCATCGACGTATCTCCATTTCGTTCGTTCGATTCTCCAAACGCTTACTCTTTGGTTTCATTACTGGAACAATGTAAGTACGTAGAGCGGAATTTCGGGCAAATTCGACGGAGCAGCTTCTCCAGAAGAAACCCGATTCCGGTAGTCCGGCGAACAAGGTGCCGGACAAAACTCGGCGAGATCCCACGATCGATCGAGAATGCCGCGCTAACGAGCGTGTCTCGCGTCGGAAAGTTGGTACCGGACAACGATTCGTCGGACAAAACGGGCCGGGCGCCGATGTCTTCACCTCTGCCCGTTGCCAGGTTCCGGCAAAAAGCGAGATTTCGAATCAGCCAGTCGGGGCCCCGTTCAACGTGTCATTACTTTTAACTAGCTCTCTCAGGGAGCATCGGGTCCCCGGCCGACCTAATCTCGGCAATTATCATCGCGTAGGTACACAAGAGCGGCGAACTTTTACAAGCGTTCTCGGCTCAAGAGGCGAAGACGGCAAGAGGAGAAGAAGAAGACGAAGAAGAAGAAGATGAAGGAGATGAAGCAGAAGAAGAAGAAGAAGAAGAAGAAGAAGAAGAAGAAGAGGCCGTTGTTCGTGTAAACGCTCGCGTTGGCCGTCAACGCCGTCGACCACTGAGCTGACCCGTGAGCGACTTCCCACGACACCAGCAGGACCAGTCCTTTCCACTAATTTCATTAAACAGTCAGCGATGAAACCGAAAAAATAACGTGCCTGTGTCCCCGGCACGGCGCGACAGCTACCGGCCAAACGACCGGTACGTGCCGGTGAAAAATTTGGTAACTCCACGGCGGTATTAAGAAAGATTTTTACTGGCTCGACTTTCAGGATACCAGGCTTTGCATTCGGATGTTTAAAGCTTCTCTCTCTTTTTTCGCGCTAAAGCACTGGAAAGATGCGTTTGCCTTTCCCGCTTTTACATCGTAGTCGTAGACGGTGAATCCGTTTCACCCTCTGGCGATAAGTTTTTTCCACGGTTCCCCCATTTTTTTTCCGAATATCTGATCCTTCTTCCGATTCTCACGGCCTCTGTGTTTCCTTCGTTTCCCTCTTTCTCCCTTTTCCTTTTAATTTCCTCGATTTTTCGCTGCCTCTGACTCTCTGTCCACGTTTCATTAAACGCGATACGATTAGCGACGCGGTGGCAGACGATCGATCAAACGACTGGAATTCCTTCTATGCAACGATTTTGATCAAACTCCACAGCAAGTGGAGTTGCTCGTGGCAAGCTGCAAGAAAACAAACGATTTCGAGAAACGAGAGCGCGCGATCGTCGCCGCAGTTCGGACGATTGCGATTAATTAATTTTACTCCGAGCCGAGACACTTAGTTTCCGTTCGTTTAAGCTCGTTAATACGCTATCCTCTGCCCCTCTAGCTGCCTCCGGTTTCCCTTTCTCTTTTTCCCTGTCTCTCCTCGCTCTCCTCCGTCGGGCAAACTGGAGAAACAGCTCACTCGGTTTACGCCGTGCATGTAAATTCATCTGCGCCAGTTGGGTCGTCACGAGCACCGACCTCCGCTCTGACCGATCTACTTGTCGCGTACCCTGTTTCTGCCATCAGCCACTTCTCGGGGCCTTTTGACTAAAAAGGTCACTCTCCTTCTTTAATTTCCTTTCCAGTAATTCTCCTATCGATTGCTCTTCCGTGCCTACCACTTTCCGATTTTTCACCTTTCCCACAGTTTTCCTGCATTCGTTTCCTTCCTTTTCTTTTTCTCTCACGCTATTCCTACCTTTATTTCGCGTCACTGCTCGCAATTTTTTCTCTCTACTCGTTTTGCCTTTTCCATTTGCTTTCGTTTTCTTATACATTTCATATCTTTTTCTTATATGCTACTTCTATCGCTATATTTTCTTATTTCGTTTTTTGTTATAATTATTATTTATGCAATCGTATACGGTGTGCGACCTAATGATAGCGTGTTCTATGATTTTCACTGCTTCTCGAATAACGTCAAAGCAGTAGTGAAAAGTGCGATAATGGCTAGCTTATAACAGCGAACAAAATTAGTTTCAGTTTCATTGTATCATCAAAACTAAAGTGATATAGTAAACGCAAGACACGTTGTTTCGGGTTGTATTGTTTATCCATTGCTTTTCCATTTTACAAAGTGTTACGAAGTACACGTTTACACTTTGCACGTTGAAAGATATTTTTTAAATTCAGAGCTATGTCTCGGTACAAAAGAAATTGTAGAATTATAAATCAAATTTTATTTCATAGGAGATGGTTAGTTAATCAATATTTTCGTAAATATAGCAAAAATCGATATTTTCATTTATTTCTTTTTACTCATCCTGGTAAACAATTTTTCTGTAGTAATGCCGTGTGAGAACCATTGCCAAGAAACAAAATGTTCTTGATTGAAAATAACTTTTTGTAGATGTATCATTTCGTGGCTCCCGCTTTACGCATAATCAGCTGAAATTTGTAAAAAAATTATATATTATTAAGCAAGGTATATATTATACGGGAACATCTGTAGCATTTGCATATATTGCATCGCGAGAAACACCGAAAATTACAGAGTGTGCTATCATTCTGTCACGTACTTTCTAAGTACTGGCCGGGTTGACGTCGATGCTCGATATTCAATCAGTGCGTTACCAAACTCAATGGAAAGTATCGGTACGTATCGAAGTTTTAAGAATTTTCGAAAATGTTAAATGCTCATTTCATGTTTCGAAATTTTCAATCTTTATTAGATGTTTAAAATAATTGATACGATAATAGCAACAATGCTATAGTAACGGGAATAATACAATTAAGATAGGAAAGGGGTATAATTTCCCTCGTGAAGTATCGAATAGTGTCCATATATTCATAAAAGCCTCAATAATTTTCGTAAAATTATTCAACGATATCGATACATTTGGTAACCTAGGTTTTCGATGCTATTCGATACGATATCGTAATTTTCGTGCTGGCATCGATAAGTATCGGTTTGGTATCGGTCGAACCCGATATACAAATTTAAATATTAATAATAGAAATGTACTCCGCGGAAAAATCGTCTAACAACGCATTTCGCGTTAAAAGTACGCTTTCCTCAAAATTGGAATGCTTGCCAGAGAAACAGGAACGCGACGGCAGCCGAGGAGAGCTTAGCAGACCTTAGCCCTTATTATCTCAGTATAGCAGGGTTGACAACGTAACAGCCCTTAAATTCCTGTGATCTCCCAACGAGAAACTCCTTTTCCACGAACGGTCTATCAATGCTTGGCAAAAACGCGAGGCACGAAGCAACGCGTTGTCCCGCTTCGCGCTCTCAAATCCGAAGTCATTGATAATTAGTCGAAGCGACAAATGGGTGTAAACTAATTTTCTTAACAGCGGGATGGCCAGAAATTGCAGCGAGCCGGTGGAATTGCCGAGAGTCCGCGGAAAACATCGTGGCTGAAGGAGAAGTCCGCGCCTGGGGAAAGAATGCGCGATGGCCGACTCGTTACACCGCGACCTCTCGCGCGTCTCTTTGTCTCCGGAGGCCAGCGGTACGCACCAGGTGCCCGTAATCGTTCACAAATTAACGTCGCCGGGGCAGTTTCTTCTCCACTCGCACGGATTCACCGCTCCTCCGTATAAGGACAATATACCAGGCCGTGTTTCAATCATTTTGTTCCGGCGTGTCTGCTACCGTTCGCGGCCACTGCCAACCAGTGCCTCGCTTTTTTCCCTCCTCTCGTTTGAAAAACACGTCCCTGTGCCGTACCTGTGCCGTACCTGTGCCGTACCTGTGCCGTACCTGTACCGTACCTGTGTACGCTGCGCTCCCTCCCTCCGCGCCCTTCCTGCTAGCCAATTGGGTTCCTTCGATTTCTTTTTCCGCGATTCCCTCATTTTTTCTCCTCTTTCGGGAATGCGTGTTGCTACGTTTTGAGATTTGTCGAGAGAAAGATTTGATACTTTATAGATGTGAATGTGTATTGAAAAGAATTTATATCAATTTTAAGTTATTTCGTTGACACGTGTTTTATGCCTTATGTTGGTATATACTAACTCCTGGATTGCGAGTTTAGATCATCGTTTCAGTCGAATAGGTTAGGATAGATGTAACGATGTTGAAGCAGAGAACGTAAAACTATTGCGATTTATAACTTGTTTTTCCGAGTTAATGGATTGAATGAAAGCTTTCATAGCTGCATGGATCTTTAAAGCAAGTTCTTTGAAATTTTAATGTAACATTATCCATATCGAAATAGAACTTCTTAGGCAGGAAGAAAAAATTATCTTTTCCAAACTGTAACAATATTTCAAAGTTTTAATAATAATTCCTAATTTTATTTTTGGTACCTGCTGCAGCTTTTCAATGTAAAAATTATATTTCTGAAGTGAATCGTAATATGAAAATTTGACGTGCAATAGTTGAATGCAGAGTTTAGTTTATGAAAAGTTTTTACTAGATTTTGGAAGCTAGTACCTTCACGCGTTGTAGTACCGATAAATCAGTTCTTTCTAAATTTTCCTTCTATAAAAATACTTTTATAAAATATAATTCATTTTAATGTAAATATTTAAAATCAAATTTTTGTTAGAGGATTGAAGTTAATTTTTATTTCCACCAGAATTTAAGATGTTTACGAAAATTCTAAAACAAGGAAACATTGCATCAGAGTATGCAATTATAAAAACATAAGAAATTATATTATTTCATTCTAGCTTTTTACAATTTATCTTTATTTCACAATACAAATGGGAAATTATGTTACGATGCGATGACGATCTGATCAATTATTTCATAACGAGGAATACAAATCTTTGATATTATTAGACGTTCAAATTGATTCGTTATAATTCGAATTTACGTAATTCCGTATCACTTAAAAAGTTAGTAGAATTCAACGTTCGTAACACGCGTTAAGAATAAATTAAAGGGAAACCCTACGACTGCAACGATAAGCTAAGTTTTAATCTCGAATGGGAAATCTCTCCATACTCTGCAATTATATCCCTCGTACTTAGCTCCAACTAATTTTTACTTATTACATTCTATGCATCATTTATCCAGCACGCATTCCGAGAAGACCAAAGAAACGAGAAACTATGTTCCTCACGGTGAAATCCAGCATGTAATCAAAGTTGGACCAAAGTTACGGGTGTCGATAGAAATTTGCATGCATTAGTTGCCCTATAAATAAACTTTGACTTTTAGCACACGCGTAATAACAGCTACAGCCATCGTTGTCCATACGACGTAGAATCTCGCCTTCGTTTAAACCGAAACGATCGCTCTGGAACTATCCGAACCGGAATAAAAATCAATGTCAGCAAACTGTAACCGGAATGGGTAAAAATAGGAAATAAAGGTAGCTGGCGTAAAAAATTTAGCATCCGCGAGCTTGCAGTAAAAGCGAGCTGAACGGCGAGTTCGAGTCGCCATAAAGCGATGAAGCCGTAAGAGGTTCACCTCGCGCTACGATGGCCGACGAAACGCGACGAAATCGCGAACCTGCGTCAAGTTCACGACGGCGGAAAGGTCCGGCCGATTAAGTGCGGCATAATTCTCGGCCAGTGGAATTCCTGCGTACCCGCGAGAATCCATCAACGGATACCGAACAGTGTTCAAGAACCTGCTCTATCCGGCATCCCCGCGAGTACGCGTCCATCAGCGTCGTTCGTGGCAGTTCTCACACTTTCCACGTGTCACGACGGCCCGATACGATCTACATAAAGATCCGGAGTTCATTGCTCAACGCGTTAACGCGGTGACGACTATGACGACCACGCGGAGGCCGTGGACTCCGGCTCTCTTTCTCTCTTTCTTCCCTGGCTCGTTCAACGATACTCCTGATTTATGGATATTGCCCGCTCCCGTGAGCCGTTCTCAGAGGCCTGGACACGTGTAATAAAACGCGACGGATGCGTGCGTCATCGCGGATACGACGCGTGTTTCGGACTCTTGGAAGTCGTTGCTGCTTGACCTCACGAACCTACTCGTAATAGCGCCGCCTGCTTTCCCAAAGTCGATCCACCTTTCGACCACAGCCGCGTTAATTGGTCCGCTGCTAATCTTCGTGATTTGCTATGCTAAGAAATTGTAAATGGAGCGGTCCGGGTGAGTCACCTGGTGGAAATAGACCTGCAACCCGGTGACCGACGGATCGGCCGATTTTACGAGCGCAGCTTCTATAACAGTACTTTTCCTTCCTTTTCCTTTTTACGCTTTGTAAAATACTGTTCCTTAAATTACTTCCTCGAGCTTTCTCCAGACGAATAGTACATAACAGACGAGGAGTCGAGCGTCGAACTTGGATACGTTCAAGTTTCATGATATCGGTAATAATTCTGTATTCGACATATTCCAATTGTCTGGCAAGTATCGATTTCGAGCGAGTAAGAGATGTGACATAATTGGGACATAAATTCTCCCCAAACGCGATAAATTCTTTCTGTATCGTTAATGAAACCAAACTTAAGAAATTTTTTATTTCAATTTTAGTCAGTCAATGTTTACCTATCGGTCTGAAAGTTGTTTGAAATTTTCCCCTGTTGTCCCCTAAAGAATCATGAAAGTTTTTAATGCAAGACGGTTAACTTTACAAAGGGCGTCAAGAAGATTCTCTATAATTTTGGAGAGACTCATTGCTTTGTATCTTGTCTTCCCGCGATTACATTGAATATGAACGGAATAATTGGTTTGCACCTGTTCCTGTCACCACCATACCTATGCATTGAAGCGTAAAGCGTAAATGCGAAAATAAACTTTCGTTGAACCGGATTACAAAACCTACGATAATACCTCGCCGAACATCCCTCGTGCTTCACACCCTTACCCCAAAATCTTTCAAAAATTGCCATTTAAAAAGAAATCCTGAGATGCCGTTGGCTTGGTCCATCCATCAGAAAGATGCGACGTTTTTCGATAAAGGAGATCCAGCTAGCTAGAGGCAGTGTCTTCCGCGTATCTTTCCATTAAGCTTCATCTGATCCGCGCGAAACAGCGATTACACGGAGGGTGGTCGGTCTGCCACGAGGATACACGTAAACGCGAGCGACTCGTAAATTTTCCGTCCCGTTCACCCCCCACCCCCTGGCGGAGCACACAGGCCCGCTGGAAGGGTGGGCCCTTCGGTTGATTTAGCATTCAGCACTTAAATCAATTCTAACAAGTTCGGTACTTAAGAGCTCCCGAGTTTGTACAGAGAGCGTTGCTCGTTCGTTCCTCGAAGCGGCGTCTGCGGCGGGGTGGCCAAGGGTGGCGCAACGTGGGCGCAGATGGGCTCGCGGAATCTCCAGGCGTTCATTACAATTATCATAGCAGCCCCACAACCGTAACGTTGCAAACATTAAGATGCCTTTAGAACCGGCTTTCTTACATAGCGTGCATTGGTTTCCGACGTCTGCCGCTCTTTATCCATCGCGTTTATTCCCAACTTTCTTGATTTCCTTCGGAAACACGCGAGTTCTCCTCCAATTTCCAACATTTTCTAACACCGCCGTTGCGTTGCTTATCATTACCTTTGATGTTTGATTCTTTGCCATTGAACGCAAATTATGTAGGTAAAATTGGAATAGAACGTGTATGACAGGTGATAAGATATTATCGAAGAAATTATATAATATAATATATTTTATGACACGAAGAAAATGTAATAATTTTTTATTATTATTATTATTATTATTGCTATAATAATACAATAATTTATGTAACTGAATCGAAGGATGCAAGATAGATGACACCTTTAATTTTATTTAGTTATTTCGATGAAGCGTTAGCTGTCAGTTAATTTTAGACGCTTCCCGGAACCTCGATTTCATGATTTCAAGTTACTTATGACATTTAACCGTTTATTACCGAAGAATTAGTATAAATGGGGACAGCCTGTAGATCAGGTGTACAGTCGTATTGTTTCGACTAACATTGGAAACTTTCAATGATAATGAATTCATCGTTCAAAATTACCCGTAATGCATAAATCTTTCTATTCGCAAAAGAAGATAATCGTATTTTCAATAAAATAGATGAATATGAAATAAACTAAGTAAAATTGTTATTTATTCCATGAATTTTTTCCTTTGTCCATGGAAAATGCAAATGGTTTCAACATTTTAGAAGAAATACATTTCTAATTTGTACGAAATTAATATAGAACGGAAAAAATTTAAAGCAGAAGATATCTCGTTGAAGTTAAAAATAAAATTATACGAATCAGAAAGTGCAGCTTTAAAATTTCCCAAATACTTTCTTTTACACGAGACTTGCGGTCTCGTTAGTTAGAACTTTTTCTGAAGCCTGATTCCCCGCAATCGAAGGTAGCATAAGGTTTAAGGATCGGGGGTTGAGAAATGGCTAAAGAAAGGGGTGTGAGTCCAGGGATGGGTCGCCTTTTAGCGAGTGGCGCGAGCAACCCCTTTCTTGTAATTCGACGAAATAAACGCCGAACGTTAGGCCAGGAGCAATAAAATAAATCAAGCCGCTGAGTCGGGAAGGAAAACATTACCCCCCGAAGCATCCTGATGGCAAACGAGGGTCCTATAGTCGTTAGAAGGTTTCGGGTCGACGACTGCCATTGGTCATTGCTGGCCAGCAGAACTGTGACAAAAATTATTTCATCCATATCCGATCTATCGACGATTCGTAGAAATTAAGACGATACTCGGACGATTACCAAGTTTGCTTATCCACAGGGCACGCGCTTTTGTTCTCTCTGATTATTAACATAAAGAAAAATAAGTAATTTATTTAAAAACGTTAAGATTTTATTATTAGTCTTAGGTAGTTAACGTAGAAAGCAGCATTTTATATTTATATGTAACATATTTCTAAATTTAAGATAAACAAAAATGGGTGGAAAAATATCTGTCACCGGGTACATTAATATCACACATTGTGCCTGTTTATATCAAACAATTTTGTCAGAATATTTCTTTTATATATTCAATGACTCGTGTGGTGCTGTGCTGCACTCGCTTAAACAAAACACCCTATATACAAATATATCTCATTATTATTACTATTTAACCCTTTGCACTCGAGGGGTGAGCTTCAGTCACCGTTTCATAAAATTTGGAAGATCGATATTAATTAATATATCAAATTTACTGTAATGTAACAGTGTGCGAGGTATCGAAATCAAATAATTCTACAATTCTGTTATTATATAATTCTTTATCTGTTGCTGAAAAAAGTATCGTCAGTTTTTTAGTATCGTCAGTTTAGAGAATCTTTGAATTTCTACTCTTCTCTAGCCAAAAAATCGTCGAGTGCGATTAAGGGGCTAATAATTTATTAAATACTAATAATAGTAAATTATAATACAACTGTTCATGTGTATATAGTATAATATTCTTTATCGTTATAATATACATGTATCGTACTGTTACTGCACTGATTATTTATGGATACTTAACTCTCGATACACATCTTTTATTCAACTACTTCATTTTCAGTGGTAAGAGGCGAGTTAAACGTAAAAGTCGACTCGCTTGTGCTAGCTCGAGTGGTTCTCCGCAAATTGTTAAGTATACTGCCTCGGTGTACTTGCTCGAAGGCATAAAGACGTGTCACTAGGACCACGATGAAACTACGAATTGAGACGTCGATTGTAAATTTCTCACAGCTCGCTTAGAGATGACCGTTCAGTAGAGCCGTATGTCAGCAGACACGATGACAAACGACTTAACGGAAAAGTATATAACACGCTGAAGTAGTCAGCGTGTCATGTCGTGTATGTCCAAGCTGATTATTAGTGATCGTAAAATATTGATTGATTCTGACACCTGGTTTTAACTACCAACTATTACGATTCTCCTGGATGCTGACCACCAGCCAGAAGCCATTATATTGATGATACGTTGGCTACCCGTGATCTACATAATTACAAGCAGACGCGTAACAAATATATTTAAAATGAGTTCACCGTACTTTCCGCGGTGTCTGTACTTTCCGCGCTACCTGCACCACATTTTAAACATATGGCAGGAAGTAAAGGCTTACTATTATGAAACAAGAATTCCGGTGGGTTTGACTGAAATGTGAAATTTATGTTAGTTTTACCAATGGATCTGCAATCTCGACGATTGACTCTATGGCTTTGGTATTACTAAACCGAACCAAGTACAGGTTTCTATTTTGTCACACCATAGAACGAATTTGTACCTAATATAGTGCGTATATTTCCTATATACTATGTTAGTTACTTAAACAGTATTGGTAAGGAGCAATAATTTTTTAACGCTACATAATTTCTAAGTTTCAAATTTTTTTCTTTGTAGACAAACAAAATTTCAGTTTCAGTGTATCAATCGAATTTGGAATTTCTCGGTTAAATTATAGAAAATAGAAATAAATAACGTGTTTCTTTAATAATCGTTTTAAGTCAAACATTCTTCGGAGAAATTAAGAGCAAGACCAGTAGGAGAAGTTAATTCCACGGTTAAAGTAGGATTTTAAGTTTGACTATAGTATTAGAGTATTATGTTTCATTTCTCTTATTTATCAAGTTTTAAACTTGCATCTAAGGAACACTTTGATAATCTGATAAATAAATTTAATTTGCCATTAGTTACTAGAACCATTTGCAGCATTTATGCTTGATCCTTTCAGCCTTGGATACTTGCTGCATCAGAAAGTGTGAAAAACTATACATTTTTTCTACACAATACGTACGATTACGATCGTATATTAAAATATTTCAATTCATCTAGTATCAATGTTAGGTCATATCATACAGATGCTTATTATACATCCGTAGTCTATATCTGATTTCAACACATGAAATTATACTCGAGAAATGATTAAAAAGTTAAATCTTTATGACGTTGGCCTTTGTCGAATTACACTAAGGTATTGGAAAAATATTTTTTTATGTTCTGAAGCATGTGCAAAAATGTGACAATTGAAAAATTAGAAGGAAGAATGTTTTTAGTATAGATTTGAAGTATGTGATACGCATTAAGAGTGTTTTTGCAGAATATATTTATAAGAAATCTTTTTTAACAAATTCCTTTTGTTAACGAAAAATGTAACACGTTTCTGTTGCTAGGACAACAACTATTCATTATCATTAAAACACGTGAAAACAAATTACGAAGGTTCTATAGCGTCACGAAAAAAAAAAATTTTGCTAATTATTTCTACAAAAATTACATATTTTCGTCTATTAACTTTTCACGATAGGTCAATGAAAATAGATGAAAGAATGGAAATAGAATCTCGAAGGAAATGGAAGAAAATTAATTGGACATATATTGGAGAAGGAATCACAAAGTCAAATTATCAAAATGGTAAGGTTGAATGGAAAATTTTTAATGAAAAGTTTAGAAAGATCATTTATACTATAGTAGGTTCAGTGTCACCATTCGTAATATGTAATCGTACTTAAACGTTATAGAACTCTAACATTTATCTACGAAAGCAATGAGGTAGACCCGAAACGATTTGTTACTAACATCGATTACTATCGGCAACGGGGAAAAAGCAAACAATTTTCACCTGTGATAATCACGGAAGGAAATATCGAAACGGAGTGCGCGATACTTGGTCGATAAATCAGATGCAGCGGGCTAAAAGGATACTCGATCTGCGAAAACTCGCGGCACCCTTTCAAGAGCGCCACTCCCAGCCGCTTTCATCGCCCCCGCGAAGATAAGGATCGACGGGGCTCGGAAGAGGGCCCGAAGAACGAGGCGGCAGAAAGTCGGAGGAATCGGGAATCAGGGAGCTGGATTTAAGGACAGAAGAGGAGGGGGTGGGTTGAAGAGTTCGAAAGATCCGGGGTCGGGGGTTGAACGGGTTCCATGGGGGATAAATACGGCGCCGACGGAGAGAAACACAAACAGTAATTACGAATATCTCGGCTTGGGATCGAAAAGACATCGCAAATCTTTAACTGGTTTCAGCCATCCGGCTTCCTTCGCCTCGACTGGAACCCGAGGGTGATCTTCCGCTCTCTTTCGCCGCTTTCACCCTTCCTCCTGTTCCTCATTGCCCCCACGGGTCCTTCGTCTGCCGAGTATCAGCGCTACGAACCCCTTTTGCTCGTACTTTCGGATTAACCCTCTCCCTTTTCCTCACCTCGTTTCGTGTCGAAAACTTATTAGTAATTACGCCGGGTATCTGCGCCCGGATCGAAAAGAGAGAACGCGTCCCTACGCCGATCACCTCCTCCGGAGTCAGCTTTCCGCTCCAGACCGTTTAGTTTGCTCGCTCCGTTCCTGCTTTCTTTAATTTTCGAACTCGATCCGATCCGGCCTATGGTAAATATCGAAGGAGATGAGAAAAGTTTCGCGTCGCTCCGGAGAGGCACCGCTGATCGCATTGTTGGGCTAGTTGGCTGAACTGAACTTGGATGCGGATGATACCTGACCGAATTGGCTGCAACGGAACACGGTTGGGCTTTCGCGCAGTATGTTCGATCTGGTTTCAAGTAGTGCAGTTGCTGATAGTAGTTACTTCGGTCATTACATTTCACTCTACGAATTAACGTTCTACTTTGCGTTAAATTCGCATCTTACTTAAAATTTTATTTCGATATTGTATATATGGACAATAGTAAATAAAGCGATGTAATAAAAGTGATTTACTGTCAACGTTAATTTTGCCAAAATGAACTGTGTATTTTCTACAACTTTAACCCTCTATGGGCCCGTGTAACTTTCACGTTACATGCTAATGTATGGGTATTTTATTAAATACTGCATTCAAAGTTATCGTCTTGATCACTTCAGTTCGCGATTTTCCTTTCGATATATTTATAATTATTTTTACAATACCTCCCGTGAGTCTATTTTTAAAAATTCTAATTCTTTTTCATTTACCGGTTATTCCATCAAGATAGGTTAGATCCTGCATGGCTTCCTATGACCTTCTTTCCACAAGATGGCGTGGAAAATTATCTTGTCTATCTATTGCACATTATCTTGGCACAATAGTACAAACGTTGTTAATTCAAACTTTCAATGTGAATTCGTTATAACAAAATTGTCAAAATTGCTGAATTTATTGGTTGATATTTGTTGATTTTATGTTACATACAATTCTTATAGTCAAGAAATATATATATTTGGTCCATACAGGGTTAAAAGAAAGAATGAGCTATAAGCAGCTCGAAAGAAGTCAGTTATGATGATGCTTAAGCAGGAGGATCTATGTTTGATATATTCGTCTTCTTTGACGCACGTTACCTATGCATTTTAAGTTTGCTCGCGCGTGTGCGTGTGTGCGTGTGTGTGTGTAAACGAGGCTTAAGAATAAGGTATGCAGATAAGAGATACACCTGTAATACTTTGCGTAGTCTATGGTCTAAACTTAGTATACAAGGGCTGAATGAGAGATCATAACAGGGAGAAATTTCCTTCTTTTAGAAATTATAGATAAATGCGTATACACATGAACAATTGTGTATTAATTCAATAAGTATCATTTCTTCCATAACGCGAGTATTTGATCAATTTCAAACAATTTGTATGCATTCCTTTTTGTATATGTATAATATAATTAAGTGTTTTGAGCTCCCTACTGTAATCTGCTCGAGTTGCATTGATATTGCTGATGAATAACAACATTTCTGGATTATTATTAAAAATTGTATGAAAATTTTAACGTACCATAAATTCATAAATTTATTTTTCGAACGATATTTATTTATTTTATAAATTCGTGAAATTATTAATACTTAGGAACAGTATATATGTAAATAAGGAAGATATTAAGGCTTGTGTCAAGTTCCAAGTATTAACTCATTCTGTTCAAATGCAAGCATATAAGTCGTACAATATTTTTCATTCACCAAGTTGAATACCATATATATCGCGGTGAAAAATAATCGTATTACTTTCATCATAATTAATATCTTTGATTTAAATGATTTTCTTAGATTTGTTATTTTTCGTAAATTATTAATATAATTTATACATCGCTATTTTTACTTCTCTTCAGCGAAGGCCTACATGATAATTTTTTAAAATAAACACGAGTTATATCGTGTCATAAAATGAATAAAAGTACGTTAACTTTATTACTAAAATGACTTACCGATAAAATACCGATTATCAATAATAGTCGATCCGAGAAACTTTCGTTTCGTTTAAAAGAATCCTTGAAATATATACCTATACGCGTAAGTATCGGGTATTTATAGTAAAAGAGCGGAAAACGAACGGCTATGCGAGCGACCGAAGGGCAACGTAAACGAGAATAGCGGAATCGCGAAATGACTTTCGATTGCGATCCGCTCGAGAGAAGGAATTCATCGCATCTCCGAAGCATCTCGTTAAAAATGAACATTATTAAAATCGATAAGGTCGCCGTGTAGCAAAGAGAGAGTTCTGTTCTCGTTGAAAATGCAAACGTGCAAAGTATCTCTGAAGGGCTATTACTGTTACCGTCACTGTTACCGTTCTCTTGATCTCTCTCAAGAGCACGAGAAGAGGGGTTCAGCATTACCCAATGGATGGAGAGTGCTAGCAGTTTGAACGGCAGTATTATACGGAAAAGAGTGGCGATGTCTATTTGAACGAAGATAACAGGAGGCAGGGGAGCGGAAAGAAAGGATAGACAAAACGAACTGGAAGACCTCCGCGAAACAGTAAACTCGAAGGATAAGTACGCCCTTAAAACAGATCCGCATTCGGATGATTCGTTTTAATGATTTTAATTGCGGTCATTTCTGTCAATAGTTCGACGCTTGGGCGCGCGAATCTCTTTCGTGTGGTTACGTCGAATCATTTCTAGCAGCTTTCCGCGTGGTAATAACGCGGTAAAATAAAATGGAAAATTTTCACTCGAAACTCGATGCGGTCGAAGGTGACTGAAGGTACTCGGAGACACGGAATGTCGATACAGTTCTTTCGCTAGTTTCTTCGGTATCGCGAAATTTTCGCTTTAACGAATATTCGAGAATTTTTTTTGTAGAAATTAACGATACTAGTTAAAAATTATACTTAATCTTACTGAAGAATGGGGTTCTGTTACGTAGGTTTTTACTTGCCTTGTAGGAGACTATACTGTGAACTAAAGTACTTTGAATTTTGTAGAAGTATGTTAATAGAAAACGCATTGCACACGTTACGGATTCTTATTCTCAGTAGATGATGGTATTATTCTTGTTCACTTTTGTTAATCTTTAAATTGGAGATGATTGTAACTAGAGTAAAAATTTGATAAATGCGGATAAATTCTATTTTATTTCTAATTTGTAATCTATTATAAATACAATATTGCATTAAGGACGTCAGAGCTCCTAATGTGAATAAGATATTAACTATTGAATTCTCGAGTGAACTCGTTTCCCAATATTAATGCATTAATAAGCGAAAGGAATAGCATAGTATTAGCGAATTCTATTTACTTTTGTACGTGTCATACAAAATTTGCAAATACAGAAATAATTTAAAGCGTTATTTATTCATTTCACTCTAACGAATGACATCAAACAAGGGTTATTAGGTTATTCGAAACTTTTGAAGCCACTGATTAATCTTCATCATCCTGCACGTATAGATACGCAATTGTACCTGCAATTTCTAAACGCGAAACCTCACAAAGTTTAAAAAAAAATCAGAATTTTCGGGTTATCTTGGGTCTTTTGTGAGTGAGAAAATAAAATTGTGACATTTCGGATGATTTCTGCCAATTTTTCCACGTGATTCGACAGTACTAACATTTTCTTTTGCAATTAATTTCCAGTGGTTTATCGGCAATTGTTTTGTCAGACGTACAACACGCTTCAAAGCCGGCCCTCGTTCAAACGATTCCGGTCAACTGATGTTTGCTTCGGTTAGCCAACTGGTTGTCCCTTCCGGCGCCCTGTCGCACCCTCGTGTCCAGTCCTTCCCCGACAATAATCACTGGGTCTCCTTTAATTCCGCGGCAACCCCATTACATCGGAGACCCTTCTTAGTCAAATAGCTCTTTCTGAAGAGCTCGCCGCTTTACCACGGTGTTTAGCAAAAAAGGGTTTGATTCCGAAGTTCCTTCATTGGCCTCTTTTTAAAAGGATTCTCAACCTCCTCTTCGAGGTAATACATTTTTATGGGACTGAAGATTCAATGATAAAGTTTGAATTTGACTGTAATTAAACTGAAATCACTAAATTTATAAATAAGAAGGGTTTTGATTTAAATTAAGATTATATAAGATTTTTTAACAGTGTTCGATTCTTCTGATTTTTACAACAACCTTACGATCCAGTCAATTGGCTGAAAAATATTAATGAAAGAATTATTATCACTTAAAGAATTACTATAAATTTATAGAAACAAATGAATACGCATAATTAAAATTGACTTGTATGAGCTAATAAAAATTAACAAGAAAATTAAGAAACAAACAAAAGTATACAAAATCTAGACAAAATAAAGTGCGAGTAAGGTGAAGGAAAATATAAATAGATGAAATAGTTACTAAGTTGTATGTAATCGTCTAGAAACACACATATATATACATACACATACATGGAATGATTAGAAGCAATATCAATGGCCAAAATAGAAATGAATCAATACTTAATGAAAATATAGATATAACATTACAAATATTATTTGAATTCAGAGCAAATTTGACAGGAATCAAGAGTAATTTGTAAAATACTCGAATTTTAATTAAAATACGCGTTATGACAACAAAAGTTTAAGGCACTGTATTAATTACCGTTCAAAATTTACATTAAATTATTATTATTCCTTTCGTATTATTTTATAATATTTTAATTTAAATGCCTTGTAAATTCTATGCGTACTGACTTTTGCAAATACATGTTTTGCAAACTTACTCAGCTTTAACTATCCTAAAATAACGCAAATTTTCAAACCGCAAATATACGAATAGCACGAATTAAACAAATATTTGCATAGCACAAGATGATTTGAAATACATAACGAAGTAAACTCGTGTTTATCAGAAATGGCAAGCGACACGATTCAGAGAAATTGGAAGGAAGAGGATTCACAGTGGCAAGGACAGGCCGCTCATCGAAGCCAGGTCCACTTGGGGATGTTCCTCACCCCTGTCGTTCGACTCGGATCGCGTTTATGTCTGGATCGCCCCAAACACGCCATAAAATCAGCCCCTGCACGTCCCACGTGAGCATGGGGCGAGAACACCATATTCTCCCACCCCCGTGAATGCAGTGGAGTGGGTGTGAAAAAAAGGAAGCGGGGAGAGAAAAAAAATAAAGAGGATAGGTCCCGTTCGCAGGCCGGTGTAAAATCACCCCTCACCCCCGAAGCAAGGCTCAACAAGTGTATCTGCGTAAAAAAAGCCAGCGCCCCGACCATTATCGGTGAAATTGGGAATCAATAGGCCATGAAAGGATGGGGTCGAGTGCACTTCTCCCGTGGCAAACGATCCTCCACGTTCGCTCGTGCGTCGAGGTGGCGCGCGCGCGCGCGTACTCTATCATCACACCCCCATCGCTTCCTCCTGGCCACGATAATTCGATTGTCGCCAGCGGCGTGTTAAAAAAGAAACGCGGTGAAATCTCCGACACCGATTCGATAAATTACGTGGGAACACGCCACGCCAAAGCGTCCTCCGACAGAGCCACTGCTGATCGGGGAACAACGTTTAACCGCTTTATCAAGTGTTCCATTAAGTAGAGAGACTGCGAAGAGGATGGAACGGAGAGGACAAGAGTGGAATAATATGCGGTCATTTCGATCCCAGGGGTAGTTTGCGTAACTGCGATTCTCGATTCGAATTCGAATCTTCCTGTCGTTTGCTTCGTGATCCATCTTTCCGATTTATATCGTTTCAGAGCTACGTTTTCATCGTTCTGTTGGAGTGTTTGGAAAGTTGATGAGGAAATTTAAAGGAGATTTAAAGACGATGAATTTCCATAAAATTAGTGCTTTAGTGCAGAACATTGTAACGTTTCTTTTGATTACTTTTACCTACCTGTAACTTCAACGAGAGGATGGTTTCACGAGCTGTTATTCGACAAATTTTTCGTTTTCTTCGATTATAAATTTTGCCGCATAGATTTTATAGTCGAGAGTATTCGATTTCTTACCATTGAATATATTTTACGGAGATAACGGTGATAGTGGGTTACATCCGTGTATCCAATGGATAAAGTTCTACGTTCCAACTTAAGAACGGCGATCGTTTATTCCTTCTTCATCGGTATAAGAAATTAATATTATTTTATTGAGACACGGAACTTGTTTTATAGATTCTAAAGATTTCTTAGAAGTTCACAAGGATATGTAGACAGACGACTACATTCACAGACGATTGAGTACAATTACATTATGCGTGGTTACGTATGTATATGCAATTTTGCTGGAAATCAGCGTGATAGAGGGATAAAACGGAAGCTGCTAACAAGAAGTTATATAATAGTTTTATTAAATATTACTTTATCTTTGTAATTCTATTTTTTGTTAATTTTATTTTAAAATTTAGAATGTTTACAATATTTTAGAAGAACTTATTTTAAAAGAACGTAAACAAGCGACTTCTTGATGCAGTCGACATTTATCACACGAATATTGTTTTACACGAACAGATTTTAGCGCTTTAGTTACCGCGATGCAATATCCTTCACTAAAAATTAGGAATTCTTATTATTTTCTATTACATATATTATATTACATTTTCTTTATTTACGTCTGAAGAGAAACAAAAGATTATTAAAAACTAATTTATTGATTTTTCTTCCAATATATTTGCTAATAATTTAGTTAGAATCTATCACCTAATTTTTCCATATTTGTGAACATTTATGTTAAATGTTGCATTGTTTGCCAACAATTTATAATAATTGATCCTTTTCCAATCTTACTAAATGTAAGACAAAAGGTATCGAGTATCAAAAACGTTACTATCTCTCCAAACGATTCAACATTGGATGCAAATTGTTTCTATAAATCATGCGTTTTTTCAAGTATTTTATTAATTCTTTATAATCGCATGAAATAACTGGAATCTTTAAATATTAATGAAGAAAATATCATCCTTCAAGTTACGATTTTTGATGGACTTGCAGTTTTCTGATATTTCTCATTTATTAACGCATATTTCCTAAGCATCGGAATAATTATTTTTGTTTATACATTATGTGGCGGATTAAAAGCAGAAAGTAATACTATGAAACGCATTTCACGTGTCAAATTCTATTCGAATATTGTATAACGTAACTACTACAATTATTTACATGTCACATAATAAGTTTAACTCGTAGTAAATATCAGTAATTTAAATATAGCAAACATATTTCCTTCCGAAAAATTTAAACAATTAATTGAATTGAATTTTTAACTAAACTAAACTAAAATTTGTAACTAAAAATTGTTATTCCCCATACTCTCACCGTCGGTGAAAATTTAAAGAAAGAATCGCATACGATAAAATGTCACCGCTTAATATTTACACAAAGTTAAGGACTTTTTAAAAAATTTAGTCGGAAAAGATTACTATGTGAAAGTTAGCACGAAGATGGACGAAATTAACTTGAAAAGTGCAAAGTTTCATTGGTGCTTGACGCGGGAAAAAATAAAGCATACCGTTTTTATTGTCCGACTGGCGAGGTGGGAGAAGGAAGAAATCTCGGCACGATTAAAAGGAAAACACCTGTACCTGTTCTATCGGAATTTCTTATCGCGTGGAGCAGGTGGGGGACGCAACAATGCGCGCCTAAATAAATGTCGATTTACGGGCTCGCAAGTGACACGGGGTGTATAATAAAATTTCGTTTGCCGGCGTCGAGAATCACCGCGCGCGCACAATGCGTGTCAGGATCGTAAAACTCACGCCTTCTTTCAACGATTCTCACTCCTGCTCTCCGCTATTCCCTGACTTTATTGCGCCACCATGGTTTACAGACTTTCGTTTGTATCCGCGTTCGTGTCCACGAACACCGAGAGGAACCTGGATCTCCGAAGGGGCCGTGGGGTGGAGAACCAAAGACAATGTTTCTATTGTGACCAGTCGTAATCACGGGTTCGGCTTCGCCAGGTGCTTTTCCGGAAACTGATAAGTTCTCTTAATTTCTTTATTGCCGCCATACGGTCCTACGTAAATACCGGCCCACCTCGTTCTCGACACAGAGCTATTGTTCGTGCCAAGTGGCGGGGTGCAGGAAGGAACTCCGGTGCAGCGGATGTTCCTTTTTTAAAATCGCGCCGTGGTCGCAGCTATTCTGTTATCGAAGTGAGAGTTTCGTGTTTGGTTAAGACGAATATCGGAATGGTAGAAATTATCCAACTCGAGATTTGTCGCGTCTACTCTAACGCATCGTTGACGGGGGATGCAAATTCGTGACTTTTGTTCCTCAAATGTCGCTCGTTTCTCAACTACCAGGGACGAGATACGGTATAATCGCACCCACCAATTTTGAGTAAAAGATTTTACTTAATAAAGTATTTATCTCGTTCGTGAAATACGTGTAGTCACGATCCATTTCGTAGTCATCGTAAATAAACGCCATGCAAAGTATTAACATCAAACTAATTTGAATTTTTAAACTATTTTCGTATTTAAAATACGAAATTTCCAACTACGTTGTTAGATTCGCTCAAAAATTGTAATATGATCCGATAACGCGTATCGATACCTAGCAGCAACTTGAAACAACGAACAATGCACCGGAATATGCGCAGGAAGGTGGATTACGGAGAAATGCTGGAAATTATTTATGACGATCAAAACATGTAGCAAAGGTGTGCAAGTCATGAGACACTTTATGCGTTTCCTTCTGCGAGAGAGGATTAATTTTCTGTAAAGGAAAATTGTATAGCAAGTGAATGGTGTTTATCGTTGAACATGTAATTACTTAAGAGATTGCCAAGTTAATTAGCTTGCTTTTCAGGCACTAAAAAAAATTCGTTTCATTGCATACATGTGAACGCTGTACGTACATTTTAATGGTTATTGCAAATATTTTACGAGACGTTTATTTCTCGAAAATTTATACCGTTTCGTGTACAGAAAAATAATGACCACCGCACGGGCTATTATCGGTGGCATTCCTAAATCAAGATTCAGCGCAGACAGGAAAAATTAGACAACGAATTGAAATTATTTAAAATTAAGTCAAGATCGAAGTTAACAAGGCAGAACCTAACTTTTTTCCATTGTTGGCAACGTAAAATTCTATGCAATTAGGCATGTGATTTATCGTGTACGTCATATGATAAGTAGGTAACTGTGTCAAGTTCCTAACTTCTATAAAAATTAGGAAAAAGGCGAGTTAATATTTCCATATATCGCACTATACTGAACAAATTTAACGTGATAAATTTATGATTTTAGACCTTTTGCATCGAGGTTAACGAAAATTTGCATAATAGAAAATAGTAACCAAAGTAATAAGAGCAAATGATAACGGAAATGTAGAACCGCGTTGAAATAATGTATCGCAGGTCGCAGGAGTATGGAATAATTTCTTGAAAATAAACATTTACGAAATTTCGTCGACTCGAGATAATCTTCGAATTTGCGACAATTCCGCGTCGTAGTCGAATCGACGCGACAATTGCTCGCGGAATAGCGTGCATAGGATCGACACAGTGGTGAACTTTCGAATGCTTTATTCCGCCAGGAAACGGAACATTCGGGGCTCCCTCGCTTCTCCTTTTCAAGCGTAGTCGAGCGCAGGAAATGCGCGGTCGATTGACGCGTCCTTTATGGGCGCGACGATGCCGGAATATACCCGAAGAATTAGCATATTGAAAAGACGTCCATGTCGCGAGGGAATTCGTCGTTCTTATCTTTCTCATTAAATAGTGAAAAACCGATATCCGTGTGCCGCTTCAATTCCCGAAACTATTTCAGTGGGAAAAAGGAACGGGATAGAGCGGGTAAAAGGAGCGCGAGGCGCGACGCGCGGCACGCGTTGGTTAGAAAAATTCCTTGGATCGAGGAGAAAGACCGGCGACAAAATTCCTCGACTTCCGCTCGGCTCGTTTGCCGCCTCATCCCTTCGTTGATTCGCCCCCGAAACACGTTGCGTCGTTAATATTTTTAAGACGACATCAAAGCTGCCGCTGCGGAAACCACGTCCTCGAACTCGTTCACCCCGCATCGAGAGGGTTGAAAGTTGCGCAGCCGTGGCTGGGGTGGCGCGGGTGTACGTATTTAAAATATCCTGCCCGCGAAATGCCGATACGGATGGGCTCTCGACGTAAGGGGCCGACTTAAGGTACGAGAAGAGGGAGCGTTCTGGCCTCTCAGGCGGCGCGCGGTGGATGCTTGGGGGTTCGTACGCGAGAATTTCCTACCCCGCCAACCCTTCTCGTCGGCGAGGTATGCCTTTGGCCTTTGTCATTTAATATCGGTGCCGGTATGCAAGGACTCGGGGTAAGGAAGCCTCGGGTGATCGCTTTGATGGCTGGGCGGTCCATTCGCGAATTTATGGCAACTTCAAACCACCCCCCGCCCGCTCTTGGTCTCTTTCTCAGTCGCCTACCTGTGCCAGCCGGCTTACCTCCGGCTAGCGAGCCAAGTTACCGTGACCTCGGCGAAGCCCCAATTTCGATTGAGTACCTTGCAATTGTAATAAAAGCCTTTCCGCGGATAGCTATCGCTTTGATTTTACTCTCAAACTATTCACCTTGAATTTCCAATCTCCAAGATAGAATGTATCGTGCAACGGGTGGAAGAAGGATACTCGAAATCCTTTTATCGCGACTTTTCGAGCAACGATTATTCATTCTGTTTATTTATGACGATCAAAACATGTAGCAAAGGTGTGCAAGTCATGAGACACTTTATGCGTTTCCTTCTGCGAGAGAGGATTAATTTTCTGTAAAGGAAAATTGTATAGCAAGTGAATGGTGTTTATCGTTGAACATGTAATTACTTAAGAGATTGCCAAGTTAATTAGCTTGCTTTTCAGGCACTAAAAAAAATTCGTTTCATTGCATACATGTGAACGCTGTACGTACATTTTAATGGTTATTGCAAATATTTTACGAGACGTTTATTTCTCGAAAATTTATACCGTTTCGTGTACAGAAAAATAATGACCACCGCACGGGCTATTATCGGTGGCATTCCTAAATCAAGATTCAGCGCAGACAGGAAAAATTAGACAACGAATTGAAATTATTTAAAATTAAGTCAAGATCGAAGTTAACAAGGCAGAACCTAACTTTTTTCCATTGTTGGCAACGTAAAATTCTATGCAATTAGGCATGTGATTTATCGTGTACGTCATATGATAAGTAGGTAACTGTGTCAAGTTCCTAACTTCTATAAAAATTAGGAAAAAGGCGAGTTAATATTTCCATATATCGCACTATACTGAACAAATTTAACGTGATAAATTTATGATTTTAGACCTTTTGCATCGAGGTTAACGAAAATTTGCATAATAGAAAATAGTAACCAAAGTAATAAGAGCAAATGATAACGGAAATGTAGAACCGCGTTGAAATAATGTATCGCAGGTCGCAGGAGTATGGAATAATTTCTTGAAAATAAACATTTACGAAATTTCGTCGACTCGAGATAATCTTCGAATTTGCGACAATTCCGCGTCGTAGTCGAATCGACGCGACAATTGCTCGCGGAATAGCGTGCATAGGATCGACACAGTGGTGAACTTTCGAATGCTTTATTCCGCCAGGAAACGGAACATTCGGGGCTCCCTCGCTTCTCCTTTTCAAGCGTAGTCGAGCGCAGGAAATGCGCGGTCGATTGACGCGTCCTTTATGGGCGCGACGATGCCGGAATATACCCGAAGAATTAGCATATTGAAAAGACGTCCATGTCGCGAGGGAATTCGTCGTTCTTATCTTTCTCATTAAATAGTGAAAAACCGATATCCGTGTGCCGCTTCAATTCCCGAAACTATTTCAGTGGGAAAAAGGAACGGGATAGAGCGGGTAAAAGGAGCGCGAGGCGCGACGCGCGGCACGCGTTGGTTAGAAAAATTCCTTGGATCGAGGAGAAAGACCGGCGACAAAATTCCTCGACTTCCGCTCGGCTCGTTTGCCGCCTCATCCCTTCGTTGATTCGCCCCCGAAACACGTTGCGTCGTTAATATTTTTAAGACGACATCAAAGCTGCCGCTGCGGAAACCACGTCCTCGAACTCGTTCACCCCGCATCGAGAGGGTTGAAAGTTGCGCAGCCGTGGCTGGGGTGGCGCGGGTGTACGTATTTAAAATATCCTGCCCGCGAAATGCCGATACGGATGGGCTCTCGACGTAAGGGGCCGACTTAAGGTACGAGAAGAGGGAGCGTTCTGGCCTCTCAGGCGGCGCGCGGTGGATGCTTGGGGGTTCGTACGCGAGAATTTCCTACCCCGCCAACCCTTCTCGTCGGCGAGGTATGCCTTTGGCCTTTGTCATTTAATATCGGTGCCGGTATGCAAGGACTCGGGGTAAGGAAGCCTCGGGTGATCGCTTTGATGGCTGGGCGGTCCATTCGCGAATTTATGGCAACTTCAAACCACCCCCCGCCCGCTCTTGGTCTCTTTCTCAGTCGCCTACCTGTGCCAGCCGGCTTACCTCCGGCTAGCGAGCCAAGTTACCGTGACCTCGGCGAAGCCCCAATTTCGATTGAGTACCTTGCAATTGTAATAAAAGCCTTTCCGCGGATAGCTATCGCTTTGATTTTACTCTCAAACTATTCACCTTGAATTTCCAATCTCCAAGATAGAGTGTATCGTGCAACGGGTGGAAGAAGGATACTCGAAATCCTTTTATCGCGACGTTTCGAGCAACGATTATTCATTCGAATCCGCGACAATGGTAACAGGTATATTTCCATCATCGTCGATTATTCGTACCCCATTATTGGGAGAGCATGATCGCGGATACACGCACCGGCACGCAAAAATGACGGATGTGCGTCGGTAACGCCGCAGTTATTACTTTCCTTCGAGTTTCCCACAGAAGTCACGATCTGTGGTCTCGGATCATAGCCCAGTCCGCGATACAAATACAGCTGTGCACAATGCGGCCCGTACGCTTACATAAATTAACGCTGGGAATATCCAGCGCAGCCGCGCGTGCACGCATACGCGTGTCCCTGCGTGGCCATACGCATCGGTATATATACTCTGTAGCTGTACGTACGACGGCCTTGCCTGCTGCCTGATATGACGGTGCGCGATGCGTTCTTTCCTACCATAATCGTATGCGGTTTGGCTATGGTCGTTACGGTTCAGGCGTTCTCCAATAACGCGTACCCCATGGTCACTCAGCACGTCCGCAGGAATGTTGGGGATGTGCAGTCGCTCTATTTACGCATCGGCCAATGTTAATAAAGCCCGTCGCTCGGAGTTTTGCTGGACATCGTTCGTGACCATCGAATTCCATGTAACGAGAAATCGGTTCGTTGCTCTGTTCGCGATGCCCCTGTAGCGTGAATTATAGTCCGATATAACGAATGTCCGGGAAAAGTAGATTTGGGTGCTCCAACTCTGTAATAGCGACATTAAACAGTTCTTTAAGCTGCTCTTTCTTTATAACAACAAATGAAAATATTTCGATTAATCGTAGTCCGATTTTCTTCGATGGAAATTGTTTCAGAAAATCTAACCCCCTATAAATGTGTATTGTACATGTGACTTTTACAGCATGTTTAAACGTTATTAGAATTGTCAGTGAAATGTATGAAAAGAATATTAATTATTCCCAATTAAAAAAAGAAACAATTTTCTTTTAGTCTTAATTATTTTCATTTTATATGCATTTCGTCTGAAATTCGAAAAATAAAAGTTATATTATATTTAGACGTTATTTTTCTAACCGATATCTTTCTAATAAGAATCATTATAGTTATTGGAAGATGGAGTACTCTTATCTCTTCGTAATAATTTGTTTTATTTATTGTTGTCTTATCCTATCTTAGTAATTATTTATTTTTCTAATATTATTTTTATTGCTTTTCCTATAAATTCATTTCTATTTCGTTTTAAACGAAATGGTCATCCCGATAGATTTCCTTGTTTGAAGTTACAATATTCACGAAACTGTGTATATCTTCCACATTTTATTTCATTTATCGTTTAGTACATTTATTATTACATTTTATTACCATATTATTATGCTGCTACCGAGCAATCTATATAAAGCAGGTAACTATTTTTCTCTAATTTGTAGATTAAAGTGATAAATTGCAATTAATTATAACTTTTTTCTCATAAGCAAACAGAGTTTCAGTTACAGGGATTAAAGTTTTTCCGATACCGCATTATCGATGAAATAATTTTTTATCAAACAGATCAAGCATTTCTAGAATTCGTTAACGAAATGTTGCTCGCTTTGCGTCAAAACACTATGAAATCGAGAAATTACATATATTCTTGTGTTAGAATTACAGAGAAAAGATAAGAAACTCTTTGAAATTATTTTATGGTGCCAAGAATGCAGATGCAAAAATATTTATGTCCTGTGAGAAATATCGCAGTGTTTAAAATTTATGACATTGTAATTACAATTTTGTTTCGATTGTGGGATAATTTTGTGAAAGAAATTTGTCCTTCGATTGAAGTACGTATTTGAAAGGAGAAATGAGAAAATGTTGCAATTTGTAAATTAAATTAAATAGAATCTTTATTAATGATCAAACACGCGAGACATTGTAATTTTTTGTATAAACTCAAATCAAGTTTTGAAGATTTATTGCTGACTTTTCGCTGACAAACTTGGGAAATTTATACTAATTATTTGGTACGATTAGTGTATGTTAAAATGAATCTTCATATTCCTTCGCATCATTAAGCAAACTATTAAATTATTCATTAACTCTTATAAGACATTAATTATATATGTGAGAATATTAGTGATTATTATAAAGATTTAACGCATTCTTCCTGAAATAAAAACTTCTTTATAGAGTATTTAATTACGAATATCGTTTGAAAGTAATTTTTTGTACATACTTTATATTTTGTATAATCTATATAATTTGCCATATATTATATCTCTATTCCAGCGATATTAATGAAGTAACGTAAAATTTTATTCTATATTAACTCTTTGCACTCGACGAGTTTTTCTTTACAGAAAAATAGTAATTCGAAGAATTTCTGCTATAAGGTCGACGATATTTTTAAAAAAGTAAATAAGTAAATCGTATGCAAATTAAGACATAGACTATTTTTCTTCAACATTCCATGCATTGCTGGGTAATTGTAAATTTGATGTATTAATTAACATCGATTCTTAAAATCTGATTAAATGGCGACTGAGAGTCATCTCTCGAGTGCAAAGGGTTAATTACAAGATACAAAATATGTTTCAAGAAAACGATACAGGAGGGAGGAAAATTGTAAAATATATATTCCAAAAACAAGAAAGACGTAACTACTTTTTAATAACAAGATCCAATCTTCGGAATAAATATAGATATTTGCACATTCATCGATGAACATTAAGAAATATCGTGCCAAAGTTGTAAAACTGTGAGTATTTACAGAATAGTCGTAAAAGAACAGAGAAAGGATTATTTTGAAACGCTGACATTGAGTCGTGAAAATTGATTTCCAGGAAAAATTATTTTCCTCCTGGACTATATTTGAGTAAATTTATAAAACGACAGATGAACGTTTCTAACGTTAATTTTACATTTCTTTGGTTCGAGAGAAGCAGATGCAGATTGGCAGCTCGTCTGGAAAGATTGCCACGCGTCTGCTGGAAAATACAGTGACGGGTAGAACGCTTGGAACACCGACGGCGGACTATAGAAAAGTAGGAAGCAACGAAAGGTTGGTTCGGCAGTAAAGGAGATAGCTTTATCGTGGTTCTAACATCCGTATCGAGAGAGCTCGGACCGAGAGTGGACGGGCATCGAAACGAATCTCATCCTAGCGTCCGGTCGCGTTCGAACGATACGGAACGAGTTTTCTCTTCCTCCGACTCTTGATCCGTCACACCGCCCCCGCGAGAGGCGGCCACAATGCCGTGCTCGGCAATAAATTACAACGTTATGGTTTCCCCTGACATTTGTGTACAGTTCGCTAACCCGACCTGGCCTAACCTCCGAGTCCTTAGCTGCGTGTGTGCGCGGCGTCGATTCGTGAAAAAGCGTGCACGCCGGCGAACGGGCGGCGGAGGCAGGGAAAGAAAAGGCACTGCTCAGCCAGTACTTATCTTCAGCCGGGGGCCAACAATGTGAGCGGGGCTCACGCAACTGTCCCTCTGCATCCGCTCTCATCGAATGTCTCTTTCCTCTTCCAGGGGGACAGACAGTCGAGCAGACACGCGGAGAGACGGACGCGATCTTTATAAAAATGTAAAGCTGTTGAGGGTGGGAGAGAGAGGAAGGGATAGAAAGAGAGAGTAGGTGGAGGAGAGAAAAGGAGAGAATAGAAAGAAAGGAGACGCGGCGCCTGACAATGCCAGCGGAGACGTGCCTACGAAGCTCGCATATCAATAATTACTGTTATTCCGTAATGACCGATGTGGGGCATGGGAAGACTCGATAATCCTATGCATTAACAGGCCGATGCTTCATTATGCCGGAGCGCAGCTCGGTTCGCCTTTATTTATGGAATTAAGCCACGGCGGGAGATGTATCTGTTGCGTTTTCTATGTTTTTAACGGTGCCCTCTTGCGCGCGGTCGTCGCAGCGCGGTTACTTCCGGTGACGGTGAGAAAGCAGCCGCGATCGTGTGCCCCGCTCGTTGATAGACAATTCTGGAATGTCGCTAGCTGAATTATACGATTTAATCCGCGCCGGAGGAGAAAACCTTCGTCGCAATTACTGTACTCGTTAATGGAAGCAGCTAGACTAATAGCGGCGGAGAGGACAACGGGAGAGAGATTCTTTTCCTATTCCAGGTCGTTGAATCGCCCGTTGTTTCCTCCCATTCACCGCTTTCAGGAAAGGACTCGGTGCTCGCGACGATACGCGCCACGATTTGCGTTTTAAAATCACTCGGATCGAACGAACCGTGCTGCTTCTTCGGATCAGACCTCGGCCAACTCGAATTCTTTCTCTCGTTACTTCGAATAACTTTCATTTTTCACTCGCATCCATTCGTTAACCCGTTCGATATTCCACTGTAGAGAAGAAAATCCAATCACTGCTCACGACGTGTAATATTTTCCGACATTTTTGCAAAATCCACCATCTCGTCGATTTTTATTCGCATTAAAATCTGATAAACGATATTTACGATAATATACTGAGCTTGGGGAAAATTTTATTCGTTTATGTAGAGAAAATATTCAAATTGATGGTCGTCGCTCATATTTCATGTTTGATTTCTAATAAAAGTTGATTCTTCATAGATACGCAATGCTGAAAGTGATCGTGTCAATCGGGGATGACGAATTAACTTGTCACTGAAAAAGTTCTTGAATGTCTATCGAGATCTTTATTTTTATACACTATTCTTCACTAACAGCTAATCAAAGTTTCGTATGGTATCAAAGCCCTGTAATATCTATCCTTCTGAGGGAAAGAAGCTAAGATTTCTTCACTCTTGGTATAGAGAAATTAAAAACTGAAATTTCATTCTGGACATGAACGATCCGGGATACCCGCATACGATTCTTCCTTATTTTCCTCATATTGGTACGATATTTTTAGACGTGAACGAGTGAGCTTTTAGTAAACTCCTCGGCTAATAGGTCAAAGAAAACTGATTGGTATACTTAGCCAATTTATTTTGCTGTTTAAATCGACGGTAGACTGGTAAATCGTTTGTAAGGTATCTCCATATTGTCCATGATTATATATTATTCGTTTGCTTGTTTCCGTTTTACATAAAGTAATTTAATTACACACACGATATTTTATTACATCGTATTAAAATCATTTGCATAGCAATTCAAGGGTTGATATCAAAGCTAACTTTTGATCCTTGTCAAATTTTCCAATATTTTCAATTTGTTTTTATAAAATCGATTGACACTCTCTTGTATTATAATTCAGGACATATATCGTCTTTTGTAATACCGATATGAATCTTACTTTTAAATATTAAAATGTACTATAACTTTATTTAATTATTTTACAAACATTTTACCACGATTGTAATTATAGTAATATAATTTTGTAACGAATAATCTAAATGCCCGAGAAATCGAATTTCGTAAACTACCAATCGCTTTTATAATCATGCAATGATAGTAATAACAATAACTCCAGGTAGAAGCTAAAATTTGTATAAAGTGAAATAACGTGTGAGTTCGCGAGTGAGTAAGAGAAAGGAAGAAAGGGAGGGATTAGGAAATATGAAGATTAACATCAGCCGTAATGTAAATGTAGAACGTGAGATTCAGAAATAAAAAAATACTCCGCTATTAAATTTAACCTGATTTTCAAAGGAAATAGAGAAAAGATATCAGTCTGCTTCGTAATTAATAACGTTAAAAAATAATAACAGTTTCGATTACTTGAAATTTTTTGTTACATAGAGAAATTTATGGAAAGATAATATTTAACAGAAACATGAAGCTAATACATATAATTTCGTTAAATACAAGCAGTATAATTAATGACAACTTTACGATTATTATTATTAGATCAGAAACGAACAACAGAGTATGGTGCCGAAAAACTAATTATGGCGAGAAACAAAATTTATCATACGGTTTGGTGACTTTCCGTTGTATTAGCCAAAGCCAACGAGAAGCCCAGGCAGAAGGGAAGGTCGATAAAGCTAGATCCTTCGATCGATCAACAGAAATCCTTCGACCTTGCGGACTTAACCTAGTCTGGCTTTCACGTGGATTAACTTCTTGCAGCAACTTCTTCTGCTGGTTGATCTTGCCAATTTGTTCTCGTGAACTTTCAGCTAAATTAACATCGAAGAACCATCTGGACACCGAGACTTTCTACCGATTTGTATTTCGAATCTACATCGATTGCGTGAATATTTCTAAGAACAAATATGCTTTGAAATATTGTAATTTTCAAATTACATATTCGATAATTTCCAAACCCATGAGAATATAATTTATGCAGATCAGCTGTCCATTCGCAGTCTTCAATTTTTCTGAAGTACATTCTGGAACGGTAGAGACGAATTTTTGACACATCAAAATTCAGGAAGGCAATTAAGGATGTTTTCGGAAGAAGAGTCCATGGGCCAATATGACAATTTGCGTAAATCATGTCGGCAGTTTAAATTTTAGTTTTATATAACTATGTGGTTCGTAGTAAATTTTCGTTTCCTACGCCCCCATAAAGGGCAAAGTATGCACTATTGAAACAGCACTTTTTTGGATAAAATAATAGATTTCAACAGTTGTATAAATGCTTATTCTATAAGTCGAAGAAAAGGAAATTAATTTTTTATTTTAATTTAACTTCACTCTCTCTCACTCTCTTTCAGTCACTCACTTTCTTTACTTTTTTTAATTTCAGTTTGATTAAATCCAAGTTTCGATCCCAAAAGTATTTAGATACATGACAAATCATTAAGAACGAATTACCAATGAATTTACAATGCGAGAGAAAATGATAACATAATGCTATTATTTTCACTACATTTTGAGTAAATTTAAACCTGTATATCTTGACCTTACTGTTAAATGAACATCAGAAAAAATTGTCATCTTTGGAATATCGTTGCATATTTAGCAAAAATCGGTAATTTTTATTCATTTATCTTTTGAACTTAATAATATTATAACATTTTCATGTAACGAAATCGACGAACGAAAATTTATGCTATCATTTCGTCGGGCTCATTCTTCTCATAAATATGTCTAATTTGATCTCCCTCTATATTAATTATCAGGCAAGAAGTACTTTATATAAGATGCATATGTAAAATAATTTGCATGTACTACATTTATCTGAAAAAGCTGAAAATTATATAGTATAGTACGTACCATTTTGTTGTTTGTACGTACGTTTCGTATAAGCCCTTTTTCCAGAAGCGTTCTGAAATTGTATCGTTCGAGGAAATATTTCTCTCGACAACCTAATTTATCTTATCCGAATCGAAATTGAAGAGGAAAGCACGTTAAATCTGTGTTGACCGGTTCAGTGGTTGCTAATGCCGCGTTTACTATAGTAGTATTACCAATGGCAATTCGTTCAGCGCGTCGCGTTCAACGCGCGGAATTTCAAAGTCCCATTCTTATTAAAGTTGAAAGGTGTCGGCACACAATAACGTAAATAACGGGAGACAACGTGTCTTTGTATATTTCGCCATACATCATCCCCATGCCGTGCCGTCTACTTTATTCCACGATCACGATCGTTGTTTTTCTCCCTTGCGTATTGTGAGTATCGCGGGGGTTTTGGCACTCGGATGGAAAGCAAGAACGAATCGGCACCCGACACGTACGGGGCGCAACCGTAGTAGGTGAACCGTAAATAAACCCATCCGAAGGAATTATTTTCCTTCTTTTTCCGCCTTTGTGTCTCTCTACCCTCCTCCGCGTCTACGCGACTTTTGTCCATGAACAACCGTGTCTGTATGTTTCTTCATATTTACGGTAATTTCGTTACCCCATTTCTTTACAGGCGAGTTTAGATTCAACGTGTAGATATACAAGGCATTTCGTCTTTCAATTAAATCTTAACGAATCTCCAAGGTGGGGCGTAGTATACAAATTGATGTAAAAATGCAATCCGAGGAGAAGTGGAAATTATTTCATTTTAAAAAATGAGAGATATTTTCTAATGTCTTTGTAAGAATCTTTTAAAATTCGGTTCGGAAATGTCTAATTTTTCCATTACAAAACTGACAAAGTAAGTAATAAAAAATGAGAGAGAAGGAAAAATCGTATAGTACGATGGTAAAAATGTACGTGAGATTTAAAAAGTTATTGGCTATACGGTATTGTAAATTTGAATCCTGATTATACATGTATGAAATAATAAAAAGGAACCTTGTAATTAAATAATTTTCAGAAAATGTAATATACTTGTTATTCGTTAAATACATTCGTCTTGTATATTGTTCTATTATAATCAGAAAAATGAATGATAGAGAAAGCATAGATAGTATTAAAGTAGAAACTATGAATGATGTATGAAAGTCAACACTGATTTATGTGGGAACGAATGGCACCCGGGGGGCTAAAATACACGTATCGTGTATTTACGATATGTTTACGATATATACGTAAAAATGCGTGTGAGTTTCAGGAAAAGTGAAAATTAATAGAGAATTTCGTAAGATGAATATGTAAGAAAAGGAAAAGTGACTTTTATTACAGATTATTTACATGAAATAGTTATTCATATTTTAATCATCATTTTCTACATATATATCTATTTCCATTCTATTAGAATATATCAATCTATACGAATAAACGTTGCAATAAGTATGATTCCTATTTTCTATCGCAATATTCCGTTAATAATCCTCTATCATCGACGAATGAAACTTTACATTTCTAAATACTATCGAACAATATCGTTATATGTTTATACAACAATGTTATGTATACATATGTTATTATACTACTAGCTATATATTAATAATAAATACGCATATTAACGAAAAATATTTTTTAATTAATTCAAAGGTATCACCGCTATCTGGATGATAAAGGAAGAGTAATGAAAAGTGGTCAATTCAGAACATTAACTGGATCTCATTCCTCAAAGTGTTAAAGTATCTTATAGAAGGAGCGGTATCCGCTTCATTGCTCCCCGACTATAAGATTCACATTGAAGGCAAGAGGATCAGAAAGCTCGAGGGTGTTACCGGACATTTGTCAAGCTGACTAGCTACCGAAAGACTAACCCTGACCGATATGCGGGTCCTGGCGTACAATCGTTCTGACGTTTTCGGAAGGGTGGTTCCGAAGCATCGTTATTTGAAACCCTGATACGTTCTAGCTGGCTAAATGATTCATGACCCCACATCAAACTTTCTTGGACCTTCTTCTGCGTTTAATCGAAATCTTCATTTATACCAACGATTCATATCTATTACTGGAATGACTGACATTTGAGTTCGGTGAAACGAGTAAAACGAGTCTGATTCCAGTGTTACTAGCTGATGGTGATTTTGTTACTACATTGCAAATGGGACTATATTTTTAAATTAAATTTTTTAATTAAATATTCTCTGTGTATGCTAATTACTTGGAAATATTAATTTTCAATTTTTCAATATTAATTTTCAGGAACAAAATGTATATCGGAACACCTGCATGTGCACCTGTATTTACGAAATAGAAGCAAATTTGTTGTTAATTGTTGACAACAAATTTATTGGCAATAGAAAAAAAATTTGTCGTTTCCATTTAGCATCCACGGTATTTTTAATTTCTGTTAAAATATATCTAGCTTATATAGTTTGAGGATCATTATATAAGAATACCAGATATTTGTTAATTTATATACTTGATTATTGACAATCTGTGAAGCTATATAGTTAAAAAAATATTCAAGAAAATATTCTTCTTACTTGCAAAATATTCAAAAATATTTTGGTCATCGTTGAGTCTACATTTTGAGTTATTTATTATTACCTTCATATTTCTACATTTTCACTTGAAAAATAATGACAGTTCGTTTGTTACTCCTATTACCATTGAGATTTCCAAGAATCAATGATCCACGAAATATTGCAAGATCGAAAATAAAACTCGCAAAGCCCACACGAAGCAAACAATGTTTCCCACTTTTTGAACCAAAAGACGATAAAATAATAGAATTTGTTCGGAAGCAGCAGTTGGCTACGAAGTCGCGTCACTTCCAATAAATTCGCCGCGAGCGAAGGAGAACAAAGAACGAGGCGGACAATGCTTTACTTCGCGAAATTAATCCGAGTTACTTCCTGTCGGCGGCGCGTCCTTCCCCGCGTCTAATCGCCTACTTTTTCACGGACTTATCTAGTGTAACGCATCGCGACTGATTATTTGATGCACAAGCGAACCGAACCTTGAAATAATAAGCGTCTTCCCTAATTCCGGGTTGTGTCGCCATGTTCACACGTGCACGGGTGACAACCGATGTGTGAACGCGTCGCGGATCCAGCCGGGCCAGTAGCGTAGACGCGGTTTTTCATTCTCCACCGCGCGCAGAAGCTGCTTCCGTCAACGTTCGTGCCAAACACTCTCTAAAACTCGCGTCTGTTTTGTTTTTCGAACAAGAAACGCCCCCGTTTTCCGTTTTTCTTCTCGCTCCTTTTGTGTCCCCCTCGGCCGTACTCCATCGTGCTCGCTTCACTTCCTCCAAACATTCGATCGAACATCGCGCGTGGCGATCGTCGAGTATATACACAAGCTGCCGCCTCTCGCAGCTAAACTTTTTCAACGGTTACATATGTGTACATTAACGTTCAAGGTATTCGTTCCGCGTGTTATTTGCAAGATTCATATTCATGCGTCGGTGGATCATTAAAATTGCGAGTTCTGCGCCAGTTTACAATAAGTTAACGATCCCTCGCGCGTTTATAGTTCACGCAAGTGTTAACGATCTCCGACGATTTCAGAGTTCGCTGATCGCGTCTGAAATTCCCCTTCGGTCGTTCGGAGTGGGGTTAGTAGCCGCATCAAATATTATATATAAATATAGATTTCTTAGAAACAAGCATCGAACATTCGCCGTGCCTTGACCACGTGGATTCGATGGAAAATTTATTACGTAGGGTCAGTATTTTTCACCTCCTCGATTACCACGAATTTTAACGTCCAATCTATCAAGTCTGAGGAAAATAAAAAGACTCGCGAACAAGTCGAATTCGCGAGGTGAGAATGGCGGGGTAATTTTACGAAACAGGTGCGAAGCGTGACGCAAGGTTATTAGGAATAAAGGAGCGGAGTGGATGGAAAAATTGAAACTGGATCGAGCTGTCTGCGCCAGTGGACAGCAGCTTTTCTAAGCCTACCAGTCCGTGGCATAAGTAAGTAATGGCCGCGATGGCTGGTATACGAGAGCTAAGAGGCGACGTAGCGTCGGTGGTTTCCTTGAACGATGATAATCAGCGATTTCGTGACAGACACGGGGCCGTAGCTCGGCTAACGAGCAATCGCGGGCCTCGGCTCGCTCGGGCGACACTCTAGGCGTGTGGATGTGCCTTTAAGGATAGCTAACGTTCCAGCAGCCTCGTCGCGCGGTCACATGTGTATCGGCCGTAATTAGGCTCGATGCTCTTCTATTATTATGGCTGAGGATGTTGGATGAAATAGGAACGTTCGGGGCTGACACTCTTTTTCGACCAATCGTATCGTCTACCAGCCACAGCTGGACGTTCACACGGGTAGTCACTGTAACGATAGAAAGCCGTAAAAAATTTTTCATTCTTTGTCTCGACTTTGAGATTCGAGGAAGATTGCGCTGGATTAACGATCGTGGAACGTTGAGTTCATGGTTAGAGGATTTTATGTCGGCTATACACACGCGGCATTCATATACGGATGTTTAATATTTAATACGATTCGCGTTAAAATCCGCCAGTGTGATCGCAAAATATTCCTAGTCGTCTATGGTACTGGTGTAGAACAATGAACATTGTTCCGACACGAGGTCTGGCAAATTATCGCGCGCTATGGCACACGAATATTCGCTTCTTTGGCGCCCTTCGAGTTTACGAGCTACAGGGTGTTCCTGAGATATCGTATCAGACTTTAAGGGCCTCGAGTATTCCTTCACGTACAGGGTGTTCTTACATTTCTTCGTCAAACTGCGAAAACTTGATATAGAAGGCGAAAGAAACGCTTTGGTATGGTATTATGAACCAATATTATATACGTGGAATACCTTATACATATGTAGTTACACGTGTTTAACATTTAATAACAAACGATTCCGTGTTATGAAAATTGTTGGTACAATAGAAAATAATTAAGTACTAGTTAATTTTAAATTCTCATTTTAAAATGACGCCTTCTGTTTGGATGAATATTACGAGTAATTTGCTGATCTCTATCACTGCATTTTGAATTCTTTGCTCAGGTTCTTCGTATAAAGGAAACGTGTAACTACGTAGATCGTTAATCGATACACACACAGCTAATGCTAAACCTATTATGGTCTACATGTCTGTTTTTGAAATTTTCATTAAAAATTCCGCATCGTTATTCGTTTTACAATTAGTCACTCATCTTCGCGATTCTTTATCCATATACCTAATTAATTCTCCAATGCCGTTTAAATTTTTGTCATTCGTTCATAATTTTATTTCGTTTTCATTCATCGTTCATTTGACCGTGGTAGTAATAAATTCTAATTATTGTTTTAGTTTCTCAGTTTTAGGAGTACTTTGACTGTGCATCAGTCGCTTTAGAGTATAGATAAGACGACAGTCTTCACTTTGCAGTAGATGTATACTGAAACCTATATTCTCAAATTTTTTAAATGCTTGACAATTTAGGGTTGCACGAACATAGAATTAACAAATATGGTCATAGAACAAACTTCTTTGACCAAATTCTTTAACAGACTTATTTCTTTTGCTTCGATGCTGCTAATCATTTTGTCACTTGCGAGAAAAACGAAAAAATTGCAGAAAGCAATATTGGTTAGCTAACAAACATTGTGCGTGACATGCTGAAAGATTATTTATTATTTTTAAATTTTTACTACTGTATTTGCGTTTAGGATGGGTATAAACGTTATAAACTTGGATACATTGACTACAGTTTGAACGAGAATTTTAGAAAATTTGAAAATAATTTGTACCCGTGATTTGAAGGTAATACATGTGAGTATTAGTTTTATGAGAGTATGAGTGTAGATTTTATATGCGTAAGGTAGAATAAATGAAAGTCATTTGAGATGATATAAATATAATATGTGCGAGTGGATTCTAGTATGAATGTTGTTAAAAATGTTTAGAAGAATGTGCCAGAATGAAACAGTTACTTGAGAATCGTCAAATAGAAAACATGTGTTAATAAGAGTGTGAGAGAGCGAGAGATAGAGAAGAATTTTCTAGATAGTGTGAATCTTTTTGTTTAAAATATTATATTGCGAATTGATGTCAATATTTAAATATAATTATATAAATATATTAATTTGTTTCCATTTCTATTCATAATATATGTGACTAAAATTACTGTATACGATTTAATATATCATAGATTCGATTTTCTATGAAACAAGTATCTAATAAATTACGCATAAATATGCTCAATTAAACGCGAAGAGTGTCACGAATCTTTTGAAGTACCATTTGATCTAATATATAATTTTTAATCGCTATATCGTACAATACATCGTAGAATTTTTAATTATATTTTGAAAAAGCAGAGTTCATAGATACGAAATGTGGTTTTCTCAATGTCGAATGAAGAACTCGTAAACTTTGACCAATCCTTTTTCTTTTATACAAAATGAATATAAATATAAATGTTCAAGGAGATTGAAAGATTTTGTCTGATGTATCGTTAAATATCTATGCAAAGTGAAAATATCGCGAGTACACGAGTGAAACTGTTATTAAATAGTTACAAGAGCGAGCTGTTTTAGATTTGAATTACATTAACTTTCCGAGTGTGTATCAATTAATCCTCGTATTACCTTTGCGATTATCAATAAAACTTTCGTGGTCTATTAAAAAGATAAGATTGTTCTTTTCCAAACGGACTCTTCTGTCTCGACCAACCGTTGTCAGAGTTTAAAGATTTAAGGAGGACATTAAACGAAGGCCTGGAGATTTTCCACGGTTCAAATGTAGTAATGACCAATAGCGAAAATAGCAAACACGATCTTCGATACTAATTACGTGCGTTTTACCGTGCCGTGAACGCACGTTTATTAACCAATTCGCGAAATAATTTAGAACTTTGTAATCGTCGTGGCTTGTCGAGGGCCCCCGCTGATGCCCACCACGATATTACTTCGATCCTCGTTAATATCGCATGGGATTTTATTAGCTATCCACCGTGGAATTACCAAAAAAGCGATTCGCGCTGATTAACACACTCATATACAGGGTGATTCGCGCGACTCGAACGCCGTGATCAGTTTACGCGTTAGTAAACTGACGCGGAATTTGTTTCCGTTGGATAATTGCACCAAGACGTACGCGCGCGGTAATTACCTTCGCATTCCTTTTCCGCGGTTTTTAAATAAAACTTTCGATTTCTGACATAAATCGTTCCCGTCTTCACCGATTCGTATTCACTTATTATCCATGCCCGGGGAAAAAGTCAGTATCCCCTTTTATCATCCCTCGATTCGAACTCGCTGTTACATTCAAAGTAGTAATATTTCGCGTAACTGCACGGTAACGAACGTAGGTATACGCGTTTTCGATAATTTACGCCTACCAGTTAGAGAAGCCGAGAGAGGAGTTTCAAAGATTTCAGGAACATCCGTTGGTTTCATATTTTTATTGCTTCACTTGTATTAATACCCATAACTTCTGCCGTCCTGTATTTAATAAATTTTCAGCAATTTTTACTTTTTTGCACGGTTAGCTACAACAGTGGCAGGCGAAGAAGGTTAACGAGAGGAAACTCGTGACTCGGTGACTAATTAATAAAGGCAATAACATAGGCTGTATACGATCTGCTTAATAATAAATAGAATAAAATGGTATAAAATAGTAATACCGACGATAAAAGAGAAGATGATGACATTGGAAACAAAGAACCCCGCAGTTTATGCTACTATACCATCCGGAATCAGGATAACGACGACGGCCGGTGGTTGAGCCTGTATAAGTGGTGGCGGTCATAATCGCAAGCAGACTCGGTCCGCGAATGAGGATTTTACGAGTGTCGGGGCATAAGCACGAGTACAAATTAAAATGTTTCACGGTGGAAAGTATCGGCGGTGACAGTCGAACGTAGGCCCTGTTAATATCGGGTTGGTAGACCGTGGCGCGGTATCGGAGCGATATCAGCGGCGCTTGGTCGGTCGCGGCGAGATAACGACGAGCTCGCGCTGGTCTTTTCTGTCCGTCGTAAATTCAGCTGGCATTCGGTTCGGAAGAAGCGAGAGAAAGGAGAAAAGAGGTAAGGGAAAAACGGCGTGCGGCGTAAGAAAGGGGGCCCCCGTTTGGCTGATACGGACGATCGCTTCGTCTGCGAGCGGACTGATCACTCTGCCGTCGCTCTTATAATTATTATTCGTATTTTAATGGCCGTGGAAAGGCTCGTACGCCTTTGAGGCCGGGCGAAACGACGGCTCCTCGAGACCCCTCCTCCTCTAGCGGAGCAGCAGCCCCTGTGCTTTTAAAAATATTGGGGATTTCAGATATCAAATGCCGCGCGCGCTCTCGCGGCAACGTGCTCTCTGCACCAAGAGGGACGTGAGATCTCCCTCTCTTTCTTCCTACTTCTTTTCTGCTTCCCCGTCGAGCGCCTCCGGCGCAGCCATTCAATCAGAAGCCGAGGCCGAGGATAAGTCGCGGCTTTCATTTCGAACCCGCTTCTTCACGGGGAACGAACGCACCCGATACCGATAGGTGAACCTCTCTTCCAACTTATCTCTCCTCTTTTCCCGTGTCGCTGCAGGGGTTCTCAATTAACGGGCTACGCAGTGAACCGCGAGACCTTGGCTGCTCTCGCGTTTCGCAGATGGCGGTCATCGATTCGATAGGGGACACCGGATGTCTCGGCTCGGCATGCTTGGTAGTCGCGTGGTCGTCCATTTTCCCTTACCTTTCTTCCCTTCTCTTCGATCGGACCACCGAAATGACCGATGCCGATTAGCCGGAGTTTTAATCAGATTTCTCTAATCACATTATCGTCGGAGAATTTCGGAGAATTTCGGAGAATTTCAGAGAATTGAAAGGAAAATGGAGTTAATCGGCTGGAAGGAGAAAGGAAAGTCATAGTCGATCGGCGCGGTTCGCGACAGGAGACCCTGGACGAAAAGAGACGAACAGAGAATGAGACATCAATCAATTTACAACCCTTTGGTCGATTAAGCCGAATCAGCCGGTCGAAGACGATTCGTTTCTCGGTGGCCCTACTCCCCGAGTTAATATGAATTAATAGGTAAATATACAATTAGAAGTAATCTATATTAATTAAGGGAGGTCTTGTCTTCGCGGTGGCTCGACTGCCTCCTTTGTGGCGGTACCGTGAATATCCGGCGATTCATTCATTAACCCTCACCTTCGACCCATGGGCCTGGAGTCACGAAGACTCGAATCATGCTTCGAACATCGATCAATTCCGCCGTTTACTGTCTCCGAATCATCCCTAAGAATAATTGGACCAACTTTCCCATACCGATCGCGTTACGTCCTAATTTCTCTATCCGCTATCGAATACTTCAAATTCACGCGCACGAGGTCCCAATTAGAAATCAGATTCACGATTCTATCGATAATGGAAAATTTAATCCGATTTCTCAATTAATTTCGGTCGGTTTTTACATTTATTTAAAAACGCGTCAAGAGCTTGAATAAGAGTTACTTAAATCAAGCGGAACGCTTATCTAAACGACTTTATTATTCCATGCATTTAAATTGAATAGTGTGAAAGCTCGTACGCATTGTGTGTATATGTTATTATTATACGGGATATTATATTTATTCTAAGTTCGTTACAATCTAATTTCTTCGGCCATAGAGATACGAGTCTAAAGATACGTTGCGAATACAAAGTCGAAGAGTAAAATCGAGAAACTGCGATTAAAATATTTATACGTTCCCACGAAAAGTTATCCTTTTGATCCAATTTCGTCCAAATAAAAACACCGGTTAAATTCATTTCACATTCGCTGTACTAAACGATAGCGTAAATTGCAAAGTAACCTTAAATTCTCGCGTCAAATATTTATTAATTTTATCGGGATAAAAAGTTCTCGAAATTTATTCTTCGTTAGTCGTTGGTTAATCGGTAGCTAATGCAGGATAAATTCACGACAAGTTGCATCGTCCCCTCGACGACCGCAATTGCTCACCCAAGCCTCTCCAATTCTTCCTAATCGAATTTAAAGGACGGAAACGGGGACGAAGCGGGCAAGGCGAACGAATTTTTATCGGCACGCGCGATCTCTCTCCGTGCCCCAATTTCGTGCAGATTACGCTTCAGAAAACGATCTCGTCCCATAGACGAGGGCGTTTCCGTGATCGTAAAGCGAGGAAAGGAGCAAGACAGTCACCTGGCTGTTGTCCTTAATCCTAAGATTTGGGCGTACCCCTATACTTTGGGATTGCGATAAACAAAAACAGTGGGTGGCTCGGTCGAGGATGGGAATACGTTCTGGGAGCACAGGCGGAAGGGAGAGTCGTTATTAATACAAAAGGAACGATGGTAGGCAAATCCCAATCTGAAATACGACAGGGAATAATCCGGTTGAAATAAAACGAGAACCAGCGTTGGACCGCGTTGGACCGCGTTGGACCGCGTTAAGATTAAGCTTGGCCTGGCTACAGTCACTTGCGTTTCCACGTTTTACGTAGTTTTCGAGAAAACCGGCCCGGTTCTTCAAGAAAAATACGATGGCCCTCGGAAAAAGGTAAGCGAAATAATTAACCGACTCGCCGTGGCCCACCTGTGCACAAAATCATACCGGCGTCCGTTGTATTTCGTGGGTCTATGGAAAATACTGTGACGGTGCGCGTAAAAAATCACCGACTACTGCGTGAATGCGAATTGGACAAATTAGAGACTGCTTTGGTTCCATTAGGTTCTTTGGATAATTCGGCTTACCGTGGAAAATAATTTTTATCGTCGCATTTTTGCTCGTCGTCCATCCGGTGTATTTCTTACAGCCGTTTGGGTTGCAATTGCTATGCAAAGTGTTCACTTAAAATGAACAAATATCGCGATGAAGTTCTTCACTAGTCTAGTAGTTTCTTTTTCTTCAGTTTGTGCAATTGCTATGCAAAGTGTTCACTTAAAATGAACAAATATCGCGATGAAGTTCTTCACTAGTCAATAAACGTTTATGATCATCAACGTAGAGTAGTTTCTTTTTCTTCAGTTTATTATTGCTTACCTATCGTTCAAAAGTTTTATTACTTTATCAAATACTGTCCAAATACGTTGTGCCTAATAGTATCGTAGAAATGACATTATTATAGTAATTATCGAAATAAAACAAAAGATATGTACTAAGGTTAAAAAATGATAAAACACAAACGTACAAGGATTAGAAAAGGGATGTTTAGATAAAATTATAAAGTACATATATAATGTATCTTATCTTGATTTATCGTCAGTAATAGTAACCTCTCCTTATGATTTCGGTAGTGTCTCTAATGCTTCGGGTCGTCTATAATTCTTGTACATTTTTCTCTGTTGTGTTAATTACCAATGCCCTTTTGGTTGTATATCATATCTAATTTTTCACTTCGCAGCATTTCGAATTATGAACATATGAGCTGGTAATTATGAAAGTGGTCTAAGTAAAAAGTCGATGTCACGCTTATTCGCGATGCAGTGAAATAAAACTATTTTATCGAAATAGCAAAGAATCGAATATATTTTATTTCAACTTGGATTGCAACTAAGTATATCGAGTTAAGCTCGGCGACTGGTGGAATTTCAACTGATCGAGTAATAACATTCCTTTATTAAAATTCTTTCCGAATAATAATTCACGTTCTGGTATTTCGATCGGTAGTCAAGTAATTTCTGCCAAACTCGCGCAAAAGGAAGTAAATGAAGTTGTCAATGGCTTAACCGAGCAGGAATTCAAAACATTTATACCCTTCTGGAATATCCTTCGTTAGTAGTATCTCGTAAACGATGAAGTATCGCGGACCTTAATGGCAGCAACGGCTAGGAAACGCATTCGAGCTTGAAACTGTTTATCGAAAGGCATTTAGGTAATAACGACGATACTACAGCTGCAACGCAGGATACGAAAGGCTGAAAGTGCGAGCCACGTGAGAATATCATTAGCAAATTACTTAATTTATGACACCCTGCTGACACGGCTGACTTTCGGCAGACAAGCCTTTGTAATTATTATTTCGTCAGCGATCGTTCTCATTCCTCGTCCTGTCACGAAACGCGTTCATTGGCAGGTGCTAGGGCCGAAGGGTAAATTACGGTATCAGGATTTAATCAAGATTTCAGGGACCAGCCTTATCCGTCCGATGAAGTTGTACGCTGGCCCCTGATGAACTCGGGGTTGCCTTATGTTCCAGATCATTATTGATTCACGCGGGAATTAATGGTAATTATTTTTAACGAGTTACGATTAATATTAATTAAAAAAATAATGCCTGCCGATTCTTCGTTTATTTAGATTCCTCGGCTCGATAGCGGTGGGCGTGATGTAAGCGTTGATTAATTAATCGAAATCGAAGTTAATTTCTTAAAGCTGAACGAAGGAACGTAAGCTGAGGAGGAAGATAGCGATTTATGGCCGGTAGAACTGCATCGTTCTGCGTATGGTAATAGTTTCTTGTCGAAACTTTATATAAAGGAGATAACGTAACATTAGGAAATTATTATCATAGTTGCGCATACTTAATTTTTCAGAAATTCCCTTGTTTATTTTCATTACTATTTCCCGTTATATAAAACCATTGGAAAATGTCTTTGTTTTCTGCATAAACGTATACAGACTCTTTCGAGTGTATTCTATTCTTGATTAAAATTTTAGGAAATCCATACAAACACCATCTTTCTCATAATCGTACAATTTGAAAACCCTCCAGTGTCACCAAGTGTTGTTATATTTGAACCAATAGAAACTGCACAGAAATTTATATAAAAGAATATTTTGAATATCAATTTAAAATAAATTCCAAGCACGTTCTGCTGTATATATATATTTCATAATTTTATATTACCGTTTTATATCGATAACGAATTTCTACTAATTCGGGAAAATTATATTCATCGAAATGCCTCAACCTTTTCCTCCCAATTTATGTGTACCATCTTCACCTATATTATCGTACATAAATATTAGCGCGATTGTAAAATAGAATAAGATAACGCGAAGAAGCAAGACTTTAGTGGAGACGTTCCCTACGAGTAACCAGGCAACGCGAGCAACACCTATCGGACCACACGAGTCTTCCACATTTTACTAACTCAAGCATTTTCCCGAGTAAAGTTTCGAAGGAAAAAAAATTGGAAACGAGCCGGTAAACGGTGCAGACATTCGAGCAGCCTATAGAAAAGGTACGTGCTAACAGTAAGAAAGAGGAGCATCCACGGTTCTCTCGAATCGGGGCCCCCAACCCGCTTTCTGCGGTCATATATAATCCTGGACGTTAAGTGGAGACCTCCACGGCGCCGTGGGCCCAGCTCGTTTTATCACCACGCTCATACCGTTTCAATATGCCATCAATAATAACTTCCTTTCTGATATTCTACGGACGCGTGCACTGCGTTACATTTACAGCCGGCACTGGCTCGTACCCCGTCGGTCAACTCCTTTTGTGCGGGTCGGATACATTGTTGCAGATCGACTGAAAGATGGCCACAATTAAAACCGGCGAAATTTCTTCGAATCGACTCTCGAAACCACCGACGGATCGTTTCTTTCCACCCCGGGAACTTTTCAGCCTGTGTCGTGACACGGTATTTATGTCACCGAGCCGGCTATTTTGTTCGTGAAAACACGACCAGAACAAGCTTTGGAAGTGCGTTTAATTCTGTCGATTATAGCGTAGTAAAGTCGTGAAATATCGCCGTGTCGAGTGAGACGCCTGTGACGTTTTATTCGTGAAAGTTGGTAAAAATTATAAGCTGTATAGAAATGGCTAAGTGGACAGGTCTATTGGGCGTAAATTAAACTGACCAACGTGCACGAATATATTTTGCGAACGTACATATGGTTGTGAAAAAAAGAAACTAACGTTAACGTTACATCGATTTTTGTGAAATTTGCGAATTTCCTTATCTCTATCGATGCAAACTGAAACTACCTCGTATCTCTTGAATTTAAAACACGCTTCTTAATTTATGTATTTTCATATAAAATTGTATTATTTATGTATCAATAATGTCTGTAACTAAATGGCGAACATGAATCTAATAAATTAATGTAACTCTAGACTTAATTACCCTTCAATCATATTAAACGATCGATATAAATAAAGTAAATGAAATTTATTGACGTTACATATCAATTCATGAAAATGTTAATTAAGATAGTACTTTTGTACATAATTCTTCTGTACTTATGTAATATTCTTTGGCTTGACTTTATGTAACATTTCCTATTTCTATTCAGAATACATTGACGTTCCAATAATTTGAAAAATTTCTAATTTTTCCATTCGTTTTTTCAATGCTCGAATATAAAGGGTATTGCTTTACACTAGAAGTAACGTAATAGGTATATCAATTCGTATCAAGAAACACCAATTTATTTTTGTAAATATGAAAATTTATTCAACGATGAAACGCATTTTTAGATTAAAAATTAGAAACACTGTGTGGCATTTCTAAATTTTACAAATTTCGCTTGCATTTTACATCCGTGATTTCCTTGATCTCGATAACGTAGATCGATCCTCTTGACCAAAATATTAAATATTCTGTGGTAAAAAAATATTCATTGGCTTTTTTTTAAGTATTATATAACAATATATGTGTACACATATGTAATAGTACATGAAATGTTATCCAACATCAAACATAAACAACTTAAATCTGTAACTTATCTGATTTAAAATCTACAGTTATCAAAGTAATTCATAACAGTTCATAACGACCGGTAAAGGCTATTAAACGAAATAAAAAGTAAAGAAATATAGTTACCAACGTTATTTAATATTTTTCACCTGTGGATTTAACACATTGAAAAAGCGTATGAACAAATTAAAGTGACGTTCGTGCATGTGTGAATTCACGAATGGCTTTCGAGCAAACTGCTATGACTAGCCGGCAGTCGAAGAGAAAGCTAACGATAGACGATGCCGCAGTAAACGATCGTGATTTACGTGGCTATAATTACTAATTAGGAGGTAATTGTAATATAGTAGACGGAGAGGGTATAAATATGGATTGATACCGGCGGTATACTTTGTGAACCGTCGTGAACGATCATTTTTTTTATTAGATTGCGCTTCAAAAGGTACATTTTATCCGGAGATTACCGGTCATTAATCAAATTTTAAGAAATATTTTATTGTCCAGGCTAACGTATTGATTAACTGCGTAATGATCTCGCGTATTTTTAATTGGAATGCCTTTCAGAGCATTCCTTTCAGAGTTACAATTGTTTCTTCGTACGATTTCCAAGATATTGCTCGTGCTGCAACAAAGACGAACGAAGATCGTGTAAGGTGCAACAAGGATAATAGAATTATTCCGTATTATTTACATATTTCCTGAAAACACGATAAAATGGCGAAACTATTAACATATGAGTATAAAATTTAATAATTGTAACTACATATAATTTAAGTAATAAATATCTCTAGCGTTTTGAAGGATATCCAATATTTTTCATAATTAAAAACATACTAATATAGTATGAAAAAAATTGCAAAGGAGACATTTTTTAATAATAAGTATAATATATTGCTTAAAATGAGGAAAAGTTTTAATTTGGTTGCCTTCATTTTTGTACATGTCGCGAACGTAGTTGAGTAAAGTGTAATATTTATTTAAAAATTTGAAAACATCGATAACGTATATTATCTATTGAACAGAATATCAAGCTTCTTTGGAAGTTCGTATCGGAATGCATTAAACACTTCTCCGAGGAAATTAAGACGGTAGAACTTGGCGCATAACCCCATTATAAATTTATGTATGAGGATTTATATTTACATGTGGAAAAATTATACTTTAAGCGAAAATGTATATTTTAGCATCCATAATGTCAGGAATACAGAAAGGCAATAATCATTCCGATAACCATCGTGATATTAAATGAAATATTCGAAGTCTATGTTTACATGTTATAATGCACATTAATCATTTATCCAGACATTTACGAAGTGTAGAACATAAGGTGTAAATGAGTTGAAATAAAACACAGTTCATTAATTTGTAATATTTCGTTTTAATTGAAGCGTCTTCTAATTTAAGTGTCTTCTCCTAAGCTTTGCAGTTCAATTTTATTTAAACGGACACACACGTATAACCTGAAATATAATATTGGGCTATACTCGCGAAGCGAATTTAATTATTAAAAATAACTGATTAAATCCATACGTAGAAACGTAGAGACCTAATACATATTCAGAGATATCTTTCTAATTAGATCAAGAAAATGTAATTTATTGCTGCAAATTATATGTCATTTATTAAAAGTTTCAAGTCACGTTCACGCATACAAACGCAAACCGAGAACCTGATATTTAGAATTATCTCTGTAATTAGATCGAGAAAACATCATTTATCTTACCGAAATATCTCTTTTAGATCACGAACCATACCAATCGAATACATTCACGAAAGCCATCATTTATTAAACGTGATAAATTCAACTTACGCATACAAACGAAAACCGAAGATCTAATGTTCGGAGATCTCGCGTCGAGAAAATCAAGAAAGTGCTATATCTATATAAATATATTCGCAAAATATCGAAAAATCGATGAAATTGCGAACGATATCGATCGAATATGCACGTAAAAATCGTTATCTAATTCCTGCCGATAGAGACACAATAATTGCAAGATCAAGTAACGACGAAAAAGCGCGTCTTCTTTGTTCGAAGTAGGAAGTTAAATGGAATCCGTGAGCGCATTTCCGGCCAATCGTGTGCTACGGAGAAAGCACACACTTTGGAATTGATTTCATCGCCAGCAAAGCGTGCGCTCGGTAAACTATAACACACCTGCACTCGCTGTGGAATGGTGTGCAGCCGCATGAAAATGAATTTTTATGTGATCGAAAAATCGATGCTCAGGCTGCCGTGAAACTCGCTGGAAACTCTTGGCAAATAGGAATAATACTTCAGCGAGCAATAGATCCGCCGATAGCGGGCCAGTGAACCCGTTGAACGCATCAGTGACCACATCTTTGGTGACGATACTGTTTCGAATATTTTCAAAATATTCGAAAATTACTATCAAAAATACCCTCTATACTCTCGATTTCGTACCAAATTCGAGGAATTTTTGGAACCTTCTTTCGCTACCAGGGATATCAAACGAGTCAAAATGACTTCTTATTTTCTCAATTACCGGAAATAAGTCGATTTTGGAAAATTTGATATCGACTCCTATTTAAACATAATCGCCATTGTATATCTATTCGTGTTATTTTCCTTGTAGCGTACATATTCGCATAATGTTATTAATCGTTTGGATAAAGCTGTTGGAATAATTTGCACCGAAAGTTTTTGGGGCGGTAAAAAGTTTTGAATAAGCTTGAATTACATTGGTAAGTTCAATCGCATGACCTAATTAGTTCGACTACGATAAACCCGTATACTAATCAGAACACTGTCGAAGTTACACGTCCGAAGCGGTTTCCCATCAAGATAAATCGCGATAGGAAAAAAATTGATTCCACGCGAGTGCACGAGCATCTGCGGGATTATATATATTATATCTGCTGTCCCAGAGTTCGATGGCCGCGCAGTGGGGACAAGAAAAACAACAGTAGACGAAGAAAAGACCGCTGACCGATACGATCTTTTCGTGCTAATAATTATTGCATTAATTACACCGAGGGAAGCGTGCGCATCTACGACGTTTCGAAGATACAAACGCGAGCGTACGCGCGAAAAAAAAAGGCCGTGTACGTGGTTAGCCGCGCAGACAGGCGAGTTCGCACAAGAACTCGTACGCGAGCGAACGCACCGAGGAGGACAGAACGAACAAGTAGGCAGCGTTAGACATTAGCGGAGGCACATGGGTGAGACTGACTTATGAGCCAGATTTCCTGCGATACCAATAGCGATGCCGCGAGGACATGCAGTGAAACGCGTGGGACTTGCCACGAAGACACGCAACTCTGATCGAATAATCTCGGTGTGTAATTGTGGGCTGCACGCATGGATTATTTCACCGAGCTGTCTAGTACGAGCTCAAGCGGTACGAGCTGCGATCGATGGAATGTTAATGCCGTCTTCGATCAATTATTCCCTTATTTCCTAAATAATACCGTTTCTTATCCTGTTCCTGCTTTTGCGTTATGTAAATATCGATCTATCGATCACGTTGCTGATACTCGAGTCTATGTGCTTCGAGAATGTCCGATGCGCGAGTCCGTTCACTGGTCAAGGTGGTGAATTCCGATTTTGGAATTCAGAGAAATTTTCTTTTTTTACTTCAGACAAATTTGTGCCATTTGTTTCGTCGGGTTAATCGATTTGGCAAATGAACGGCTCCTGTGTGGATTGCCAACTTTTATATCTTTATAGTATTGGTTAAAAATATTTGCGAAGCATATTGTGCTGACATTTCGAAGGTGTCTAAACGGTGCTAAATACAATTTTCGAAATTTCGGCAATTGCCAATGCAATTCTGATATTTTTAGGCAAACAAAATCGGGTTTGATAATAGCTAAGCGGTAGCAAAAAATTAACAATTGTAATTAAACTGGGAAATAATAGAAAAATTCAGCTCGTATCTGGTAATATGGATAATGTTGTTTTATCGTAATCAAAATTGGAAAAGAATGAAATTCGTTTATATAATCTCAACTAGATTTTCGTCTAATAAGTGAATTTCTATGATTGGAATATTAATTTTCAAATCGTTTAATTGTATTCCAGAAAACTTATAACTCTAAGTATATTTTAATCCTTAACTAAAACGTCCAATTTCTGGATACTACTAAAAATATGGAACATCCTAAAGTTTGAAAAGTAATAGTATGACATCCCTAGAAGATTAATATCACATGAATTATTATGTAGAGGCAGATACGTTAGCGAAGAGATGTGTGATGCAGAGTCAATAATTGAGTATTAAAAATAAAAATCAACGTTAAATCAGAACGTTTACAGAGGCTTTCAAAAATTTGCCAACCAGGCTAAATGGATTTCGGTTAAAATTGCATATCAACGAAGCTTTTGTGACAATTGAACAAGGATATATTCCTTAAGTTACGATACATGCTATACTTGTGCAACAAATATTTATTTTCGAAAACCCTTAATCTCGGAAGTATAGTAAACTACACTTTGGCCGGAAATTCTTTGGCAACCGGCGTAGTTACAGATAGATAGCGATCGTGGTAAATTCTTGACACTTTAATCTTTATTTACGCCTACCATGTTTGAACGGTAAGATTCGGTAACTTTAAATCATCAGATATAAGATCCCATTTGCAAAAGAGTTTCGTTATTTTCACTCAACAAGCCACAGATTGACAGACGCATTGCCAGTTGCCGCCAATGGTAATACCCAACTAATTCCGCTGCACGTGCAGAGCAAGGAATAAATAACGAATAATATGCTTCCCTCTCGAGCGATTTAGATGCACATAATTAACCGTCGCGTCACTTTTTACGCTGTCGATAAGTCGTTGAAGCGACAAAAGCTAAGCATAGATCAAACCGATCACGAAGCTTGGACCCCGTCCACGGAATTCTATTGGACGAGATGCCAGCAACGGATCTCTTCTCTGGTGCTTTGGATTTGGATTTGGCTTTAGGTGGTTAATTTCGCACGGCTCGTGATGGCGAGGAACGCGAGCGACTGGAGCCAAGGTCAGCGTCGGCACGAGGTCGAAGGATCCTCGCGATTAGCGCTATCAACGCGATCACGGTGGAAGGTCGGGGCCGAAAATCGGCTGGGAACGCGTGGTATTTGGCAGTGAGCTTTCGTCGCGCGAGCACAGGCTAGCCGCTCGGCTCGGTCGACTTCGAATTCTTAGTTGGCACGTGTGACCGATGTGTACGCGCCACGTTCTGACGAGCTCGAATGTGCACGTCCTCGTTACAAGTCCCACGCGTCCCGCGACATGTGCCGTGCTGCGCTGCCGCTTATTACGGATTTTGGGGAAGATTTGTCTTGTTCACTGTGAATTTCTGTCAGCCTTCTAAACGTTGGCAACATTCGCTGTATTGTTGGATACCGGGTCGCGAAAATACTTTTCGTGCTTATGGGGCGACGCGTCGCGACGTGCTTCAAACGAGCCGTTTAAACGCCGTAACACCATGGAGATTCAACCGCTCAGATATAAAGGAAATGTACGAACACGATTAATCGTACGTCGAACGGTCTATTAAGTCATCTCGTTAATAACCCGCTTCGTGTTCCGGGAAGCTTGGCAGTCTTTTTATCACTGTCGGGATATAAGTATCATTGTACAAAAGTTTTACTTGTTTGCGTAGATGAGCATAAATTGGGTGCAACTATAAATTTCGTATTCGTTGAATTATAAATTTTGTATTGACTGAAAAATGTTTAAAAATTTATAAAATGCCAGTACTGCAAAATTTCTTTCATCCGAATATTCCAATATGTGAAAAATTTAATATCCGAACAATGTTTGAATTTAATTTGTATATGTATTGTATTGAACTGAATTCTAATTAATAAAATTACTACGAAGCTAATAGTGCACGATATGGCAGTAATAAATAAGAAACTGGTAAAGTGCAAGGCCAGTAAGGATACTGGACGTCAAGGGAACTAGAATCATGCACATCAAAGATGTAGATTCCTTGCATATTATATTGATACTGTTAGAAAAATTTTTACGAATTCCAAAGATAAGAGTGTGAACGATATTGTATTCCTAGGATCTCGGTAATAAGAAGACAATCTAAAATTTAAAGCTAACTAGTTTAGATTAATAAAACTCTCGATTTTCATTCAAGTAAATGAAATTTTATGTCAGATGTACAAGTGTTCTATTATTCGAAAATTCCATTGTCCAAATATTTTTGCTTCCATATTAGTTCGATTATGAGTTTTATTATATTAAATTTATTTCAGAATACGTGGAAGAAGTAAATGTCATCGGAGTAAAGTTTAACATGCTTAACGGAACAAAATATTATAACAAATTGAAGACCAAATTGAATGAAATAATTTTGGATACAATGAGAAGATTGAAACATATAGGGTGTGCCATTTAACACATATATATATAATATACGATAGAAATATTAGCACATTTTAGAGATATAGAGGTGCAGTTTGTCTTTCTGTTAAGTCAGTAATTAAGTGTATACTTAACTTTTGGTAAAAATTAGTTTCTGTTAAGGTTCAACCTCCATTAATAAGCCAGTATAAGAAAATAACGTTCTTTCTTTAGCAGAAATCGAATTCATGCAAAGTAGTCTCCTGTCTATATAAAAAAAATACGAAATGAATGTAAGTGAAATCTAATCACATAATTGCACACTGCATTAACACAAATGAAGGAATACAAGAAATCATATTACGAATATTTGTGAAATATAACTTTTGGTAAAAATTAGTTTCTGTTAAGGTTCAACCTCCATTAATAAGCCAGTATAAGAAAACAACGTTCTTTCTTTAGCAGAAATCTAAATGTAAAAAAAATACGAAATGAATGTAAGTGAAATCTAATCACATAATTGCACATTGCATTAATACAAATGAAGGGATACAAGAAATCATATTACGAATATTTGTGAAGTATAGGCACCTTAGAGGTTAAAAAATGTTAAAAGTGACTTCTACGTTAAATACTTGAAATAATATTTCATATCATTATAATTATAATTTCTGATAAATTAAGATCAAAAATTCTAACGAAATTTAAATAAAATTAAAGCAATGAATGTTTAGCATACTAACTTTTATAAAATTTACGGTATGCATGAAAATATTTGTTATTCTCGATGATTTAAGTATCATGTTACTTTGAGTGTTTTATTAATATTATGGTTGAAGAAATGAAATCGGTATGGTTAACCTGACATTTTCAATCTTCTAAGTGAACTAAATTTTGTCATTAGTTATATCTAAAACTGTAATATTTGAATTATACTTCTTATTATGTACTATAATAAACGTTTTCTTAATAAATAATAGATGAAATTACATAATAACATCGTATAATCGATTGCACAAATTGTATGAGAATATTAACAATAATAATAATCGTATTTTAGTGACAGTTTTCCTTCATTAACCAGTGCAAGTTATCGAATTGATATATTTTTTCTGCATTATAGCTATATGGGAAAAGTGATTTTATTTACTGAATGATCTAGTGCATTGTTTCCTTTAAGAAGTTTGGTATGGATTTTGGAATATCCTTTTCTAATATATTCATCAAATATTTTACAATTTGTTTGTTCTTACATACTGGTGCCGATTATATGAATATGTAATTGTATATCTATACACACATATACTCATACAACCTATAGCTTTAAAACATAGGAAATTCGTATAAATAAATTGATAATCAAATAAATCGTACAATCAATAACTAAATTTATTGTTGCAACAAAACTGTGATATTTTATTCGTTACAGGAGCCAAAGAACCACTCATAGGACAAAATGATTAAATCAACTTTAAAGGTTATTAAATTTTAGCAATAAAACACTTGTGGAGTTAATCAATTTGTCAAATGATCAGCTTAAACAGTAATCGTATATGCATACATTACAAACCATCTACAGTCTATAGTTTGTTCAAATACTGATTTACTGATTACCATTACTGATTACTATACAAAACTGGATACTAAACTGCCAAGTCCATCAAAATGACAGATGTAGATCTTTCGTCCTTGAAGCTACTAGAAATATGTCATGATATAGAACTGATATAGGTGCTTTGGATAACATTACTGTTGTATACTTATCTATTTTCATCATATCATTTGAATTACAATCATCTGTGTGCATCGCATTTACAGCTCGATAGTTCTAGCGTAAAATAACCTTGGCTATGAAATTCCATAAAGTTTTCAAACAAATTTACCGGACCTTCCAGTTGGTATATACGTTATTCAAGAGAGCATTACTCAACCACGCTGCAAACGGGCCAGAAAATTCCAAACTCGGACGTACGTACGTATCGACGTTCGTCCGTCACGAGTTAAATGATCCCAGTGGCAAGAGGGTAGGTGATCGATTACCGAGGATCGTTTGATCCTCTGTGTCGCTCGTGTTCCGCGTCATACCATAATTAAGCAGATCATTAGCGTGATCGTGATGCGACCGGCAGAAAACACCGGCGAATCGCAACGCCTGCTGGCGCATACCGTTACGCGATGGCTGCGAGCCGATATGGTACCCTGACTAATGCGACCACGGCGTTGCACCTTGCAAATTGCAGCGGACCACGGCTGCGCTGCTCGCTCTATGGACGGAGAAAAACTATCTGGCAGCGATTTAAGACACTGGCCCATCGCCTGTGTTCGGTGACGACTTCAGGACGAGCACCGCGATCGTCGCCGACACCTGTCGCGCGGATACCGCTATGGGAACAACGGTCCGCTTATTTATTTCCAAAACTTTTGACGTATTGCGCCTTTTATTAATGCGTTCGACGCTGCCCGCTGCGTCGTTACGCTTGCGAAATGTTCCGGGAACCTGCTACGTCCAGAGATACGTCTCGATTTCGGTTGGGCAAATTTATCGCCAGAATTTCCGGCTGCTGGGTTCGAAATTCGATGGCAACGGTTTCATCGTCGTATCGCTAGTGATTCACCGAGTAAAAGTACTTTCATCGTTTCTATTTTTGCGCACCTTGCTCGGTCGGATATTTTCAATAATTATGCAATACCGTTTCACTGTAGTGGTTTTCCACGATCTTTCTAATGTACGATGGATTATAATGCACGAGGTTAGGTTTATTGTTGCTTTATGGGCATTATTAGAAAATTGCAAATTCTATGACGAAGCGAATTGGTTAGCATGAAATTTGTATGTTTTCTTTATTTGAGTTTCTACTCGAATATAATGAAGTAGAAGTCATACTAACATAGTTTTTAGAAAAATGAATATACTGCCAGAGAAGTTCAATCTGAAAATATAAGCATCGACGAATTACGTGGCTGGTCAGAAGAAGTTATCGATAACTTTTAATTTATGAATATGGTTAATTACACCCGATTTACTTAAAGATACATACGATCGTGTATATGCATTCAGTATACTTCATACAATAATACGTTAACTACTTATTATACAGCCTTCCACGATCAACGAAAGGTCAAACTTAACTATGATTAGAGATTCATATTGTTTTCTTCGTATGAAATTAAAAATGAATTTTTACTTTTATAATAATACAGTAATAATAATTTTTTATTTCAAAATTAATACGATTCTATGTATCTATAATTAACTAACTTTTCAATTGGAATAGAATGTAACAATTGACCTGTTGTGGAAGGTACTGTCAAATCTGTGATGCATCCAACATCATTGAGTATTTTTAATGATGTTATGAATTTCTCGTATTGTGAAATTTAAAGGATTTTGAACCTTACGGATCACGTTTTAATTAACAAATATTTATGTCAGTAAATCTATAAACATTAAAAGCTTCATTAGGAATTCAGCCATTTCATCTGATAATTGTGCAAAATTTAAATAATTTTAGAACTGGTTGTTGTAGATATTTCTGATAATTGCCTTTACTTAAGAAACTTCTTTAAAATTTGAAAAGGAAACCTATGTGCTATATTTTCTTCCTATGAAAACCTATACTTTCTAATTTTTCAAAATTTGGCGTTAGTTGTAATTTATACGAAGGCGCAATTTCGTACAAATATGTTACTTTGAAATAATAAAATCATTTTTTGATATTGACAACTAAAATGTATGGAAAATCGTAGAAATATCTTTGTTGGAAGAAAGAGAACAACAACGCCATCCTCACGTACACAAGCGATGGACAGTGAGAGGTCATTACATATTCGAGCTATTTTAGTCCTGATATAACCACCGTACCGCCGGCATCTAAATAATTACTTACCCAGAAATATACATTTCTCGTTACGTATATACATTGTATTTATTTATTTACTATCCCAATAATCCCAACAATCTTAATTTTCAATTGAATTTGAAGTACCATTATAAAGCTAATCTCAGATCATTCTATTTAAACATTTAAACAAAACCTGTTTCAATTACTTAGTGTTTGTAATTTTATATGTTAAAATTGCTATTAAAATTAAATTCAGGTTTTATCTGGAGAATAATGTGCACGGTAAATACGTACTACTCGAAACTTAAAAATTTTCGAGAATTCAGAATAGCTTCCAAATTAAAGAATTTTATTACATATTTCATTATCTTTGCAATTATTTTACATGTTATAAAAATAACACACATATTCACCTAGAATGATTTCTATATCGAACATCTTATCGAAAGTCGATACTGCTGAAATATATAACATTCGTATAAACATTGCACTACTCGATTAACCTGAAAAATTACGAAATTTCGAGTAAAAGCCTAGTCTCGGATATGAAATAATTGATAGAACATCAAGTTGTCAGAAATAAATTATCATTATCGGATATTATTACAAACAATTGTTAAATACGTAGCTCTGCGTACCGTAAAATTGCCGTCACTTCATTCGACAAAAGTCCGAGTCGGTCTCCTACCCAGAGCGAAACATCGACTCCTCCCAGCTTCAAAAATACATTCGAATCCGTCGCTTCAATTAGCATCGCGCAGCCTTGAAGAACGATAAAGCTCGGACACAATGGCGAAGTCGCGGGACCGGCTGAAGGAGCGTGTGCAAAACGAGAAACAGCCACGCGGTGCTTAATTGAAACGCGAATTTCAGTCATTACTATTTCCCTAAACGCGACCCCGGCGTGATGGAAAATTTCAATTTTCCGCTCGAGCTAATAGATAATAACGCAAATATTTTTCCGTGTGACGGAAGTCCTGCCGTGGACAAAGGATGCCTTCCCCTGCGGATCCCTCTCGCGGTCCCTTTCCTCCCTCTATCACTACCAGCGCACTTTGCACAGAGCGGAAAGAACGTCTGTGACGACTGGAAAGAGGAAGGACCGTGAGGGTCGGTAGAAGAGGGACGATGACCAGAGCGAGAAAGGGCTGGAAACAAACGAACTGAATGGCGAGATCAGCGCCCGGTAGCGTTGCCGTTCTATAAATATGTATAGCCAATATCCGCTTACATATTCGACCATGACACAGAGTAATATCGTCATGCAGATCCGTGGTGGGGTTAAGGGTGGCTTTCCAGGGATCGGCGAGCACGTAGCGCGGTTTCCTCGGTTCCGCTGGATCCTTTGAGCCGGGGACCAGCCACGTCGTATCGTAGGAAAATATCTAATCTGCATGTGTTTACGTTTGACGTGTCGATAGCTACGCGTCGGCTCTTTCGCCTCTTACTAGCTTGCCAATTGAATTACCACGCTCAGCCTGGGAGACACGAGCGCGTGATTCGCGAGTTTTCGAGCAGAGGCACGGGGTAACGAGCTGCAAGCGGGGAGAAATTTTACATGGTCTTGACGCGATTAAGGGCCTCCAATCGGTTTACGGTTGGGACTTTGGGACTGATCACAGCAGATACAGGTGTTGTCACCAAGGGTGTACAAGGATACCTCCTTCGTATCGGTACGAAGACAAAAGTTATATTTCTACGTGTTTATCGAAGCTGTTATTTATTAACCCGGAAACATGACTGGGAAAGTGATAGGTGAGTGAAAAACTGGACGAAGGAGAAGGTTAAGAAAATGGAACAACAGAAGATATTGCAAAATTGGTTAATCCAAGATTATTCGCGTTTACTCGTAGAACATGAACGTTCACGCGTGATGAATACCTACAAGTCTCCAATAAAAGGTAAAATTTATAGATTACATTTAAAAGAAATCTGATAAATCTACGTCTCCCCACCGAAATTGAAAAATAGCGCAAATCTACTAGACACTAACGTGAATATTTCGGGTTTTAAACTATATATAAGTAATTCTGAATTAAATAGTGATATGACCCAGAAAAGTACATATTCCGAAAGAAACGAAAAATCGCTTTTGAACGTAATTAGACATTATTGTGTTTGCGTCTTATTTATACGAAATAAATTGATACAATATACTTTCCAACTGCAAACACGCATATCTTTACTACTAACTATATCTATACTACTAACAGTAAAACGCTATTATTATAGTGTCACATGATACACAAAATGATCCTCTAATGTCATAGCTACGAGAGTTGATGAAAGATTCTCATGACCAATCGAGGAATGTTTCTAAAACATTCTCATAATTAAAACTCAAATTTGTGATTTTTGAGTTGTATCACTTTTTAATCGAAGATGCGATCTTTGTGAAAACAATTTTTGGTGACAGGTTACGTGTTAACTGAGCCAGTAATTATAAAAATGGACTATAAAAGGCTTCAGAAAAAGGAAAAAGGAAGAAAATTAATTTTTCATATATTTTACGCTTTATTTAATTATTTTGCAATAAAGTGAGATTCTGTTTACAAAATAGCAAAGGACAGAATCGTTGGATCGATTTGTAGTTGCGTTATGATTTACTTTTAATTCATCCCAAAGAAAAACGTTAAAAAGCTTTGAACAAAGCACGTAAGCCCTTCATTTGCCGAAGCGATTGAGTTCATCGAATGAAAAATAGGAATTTATTTTAAATAGAAAATATTGGGTGTCGATCAAATACCCTGACACTCAAATTTAAAAAAATTCACAAACTGAAATCAATCATTTTACATTTATCTCAAGCCACTTTCATAAATAGAGGTATAAATATTTTATTTATTTCAATTAAAATTGAAATATGAATCTAAAAGGCGGGATATTACAAAATAAGTAGCGATCATTCAGGGTTTATTTTACACGATACAGCATCTACTCAGGACATGGTTTATTTGTCAACTGCGTTTGTCAGATTTATATATTTTAACGTATATTTTTATAATACTATCGATGCGAAACTCCAAATATATTGTCACGTAATTACTACAAAACGGGGATTATATCAATAGGAATATAACATGCTTAGTTCTTACAAGACGGACAAAGAAATATATAATTTATAATCTACTAACATAACGATTTTCAATCACTGTGTTGTGAGAGTCTTTAAAGCCCACAATGTCTGAATTATTTGAACGAGAATCCAGGTCTCTTCTCCCTTATATTGTCAAATAAAGCAACGATAACAGTGTAAAGTTGCAAGTGATACTTTTGTGGATTTAGTCTTATTAGTGTGAATGCAAATGTGTGAGGTCGAGTAATGGCACGAATGTAGATATGTATGTTTTTAGAAGTGCGAGTAGAAGATCTAGAATGCGTGGTGTTGTGCAGTTGCTATGGATCAGAGTTGATATGTTATAAGAAAGTTCAGTTTGTTAAAAGAAGCGTGAGAATGAACAGTTACGTTATAAGAGGCGTATAATTTATAATTTTTTAACAAATATACGATTATTATACAAGAAACTAACAAATCTATGCAAATACAAAATACAATAGAAGCAGATATAATTATGCAACTTGATGATGTGGTTAGAACTACATTAACAGGACCAAGAGTAGAAGTAGCAATGAATAGAACAATTCGATGATTAGATAGATGTTTGAAAGCACATCAGAGATCAGATGAACAAAGTATATTTCCAATTGTACAAGGAGGTCTTGACCCTAAACTTAGATCAGAATGTGCAAATCAATTAACTAAACGTGAAGTAAATGGTTATGCTGTAGGTGGATTAAGTGGTGGGGAACCTAAGATGAATTTTGGAGAATGGTATATCTTACGACAAGTATACTTCCAAAAAAATAAGCCACGTTATTCAATGGGTGTTGGATTTGCTACTGATTTAGTCATTTGTTCTGCTTTGGGAGTAGATATGTTTGACTGTGTATTTCCTACAAGAACGGCGAGATTTGGTTGTGCATTGATACGTACTGGCCAATTAAATTTAAAGCAAATTTAATATTGTAAGGATATGAGACCAATAGATGAATTATGTGAATGTAGTACTTGTAAAACATACACACGCGCCTATCATCATCATATTGTACAGTAGAAACAGTTGCATGGCATTTGTTATCTATTCACAATATTGCATTCCAAGTGAAACTAATGAAAGATATTAGACAAGCTATTAAAGAGAAGAGATTTCCAGAATTCATACAGGAGTATATGTTAGATTTATATCCACAACTTTTTCAACATGAGCAGAATTCTAGTGTAATTGGTTTACGTATATTACGCGATAAAAAAAGGATCATCGCATTAACCCCTTGCACTATGATTTAATCATAAGAAATTGTGCATTGTAGAATTATTTAAATTTAATTAGCCACTACATACGTATTTTATTCTCGATAAAATTATAAAAATTTCTAGGATTCATACAAATCTCGCGCATATTAAAATACGTTAAATATAATTTTAGTCAAAAATTGCGAGTATAATTCACCTTTATGGCGTTTAGCATAAAAAGCTCACTAGTTGGACTCGTTATCTCAGTATAAGGGGTTAAGGTATTTTGAATTTCATTTTCTTCGCGTTATTTACATCGTAACTAAAAGACACGACGTTAATATTGTCAAATTTCACATCGACGATGCTCCTTTTGCTCTTGATAGGTAACGATATCTCCGGTGCTCACTGCGACAGAAACCCTTGAGCCCAGCCATCGACGGAGAACGATTTCTGACAGTCGCAGTCAGATTGTATCGCTGTCCGCCTCATCCCACGCGACAGTGACGAATTCAGGGTAGCAGAGGACAGGGTCCTAGGAAACACGCTAAGCTGACACGTCTAGCCGTAGTTGGTAGGGACATCGGCGCTCGTAAGCTGTTGGTCGGTGGACTTTGGTATTTTTCAATTAATTTTTTCGACAGGCCGAAAGGAAGGCTTTTGGTCGCGCGTGCCGCGCCGAATATCGACAGGGTCTCGGTACATTGGCTGCGGTTATTCGCTCGCGGACACCGAGGCGAAGTGGCCGCGGATCAATCAGAGGCGGCCTATAATTAACGAGTTACGGCCGGGCCGGCGCGTTTGCATTAAGACGCGGCTTTTTGTCACTCGGTTCCTCGAGGGAGCAGCGCGGTCCGGTCGTTGGGGAGAACGAGAGAGAGTAGCAGAGGGAGAGAGGAGACGGGATCAGTCGAGTTTCTTCGCGGACCCTGCGGATTCGCCTCGAGGGCCGTCTCCACCCTCTCCTCGCACCGGTCCTCCACTCTCACCCTGGCGTGCCACTTCGATTGGCTATACTGTGTGGGTTTTTCTCGTTAGCAGCGGTGCCTTCGAGGCGAGAGTGCTTTCAGGGGGGCATAACAGCGTCTAGAATCGTAATTAGTAGGCGTGAACGCACGCCTACCAGACACCGCGACTTCTTTCTCCGCTTCGACATCCGTTTGGCCTGTTTTGCGCACCTCTGCCTCGCGGAAACTATTCGAGAAGGGATCGGGCGACACTTTCGACCCCGCTAATGAGGATGTGATGCCTTCCGAGCGAATCCTGATCGGAGCAACGTCCACGAGATTTTCACTCGCGATATCGCTTGTATCGAACCGGGGAAAAACCGCTGTGGTTGATTACCCGGATTGTCTCGTCGCTTTCTATGGATATCAATTTGCCAAGCGAGGTCACTAAACGAGACAAGTAAATGTTGTTGCACCGTTTAATTGCTCTGTCACTTTATCTTGCATCTTTAAACTAGCTTCGCCGTGTTACACGTGTTACAGATAAATAAATCTACAAACCCGCGTTTTATGCTTGTTTTTTCAACGCATCGGAATCTAATTTACATCGAATTATTTTTATATATTTGTATATTTTTTATCTGATAAATAAACCTAAGCAGAGTTATGTTCGTGTATTTACGTGCGGTAGGATCTCGAGTAACCGGTTTAATCGGGGGACAAAGAGCATCGGATAAATAATTAAAACCGTATCTTCTATGTTAGATTAACATTTTTTTTTTTTCCTAAAACATTTATTTCCTGATATAACATAATGATAATTATTCTGTATCTGTCCAGATTCCTTTTATCTCGCACAGACATCTTGTAGCAACAGGAAGAAATCGTAAGGTACGAAGCTTATGTACACACAGATACATACACCTGTCTGTACAAACGCTTATCGTTTGTAAACAGCATACTCTGGATAATCGGGATCCTACTGTAAAGTTTGTGTAAACTATATGAAATGATCTAATAACATATTCATCAGGTGTATCGTTTATCTTTTAGATATTTTACAGACTCCTTGATACATCGTTCCTCTTAAATTAGAAACAAATTGCTGTAAACTCTTATAAATTTTTAGTCCTGTATCTAAAAGAATCTTTGACTCTGGAATAATTCATTTGACGGATAACAGAAATAAAATAAACGGTATTATATTTTTCTAAAGAAACTTTATACATTATTAGGTGTAGCTTATTAATAAAATATTCGCTGCAATGTTTACTCGGAGCGAACATTAATATATTCTCCAGATTAATTCTCTCTTATAAATGTTTAATTACGTTTCTAAAGAAATATTTGATCAAGAAATGATCCATTTCCAATGGCACTTTACCCAAAATAATTTCACGTCGGGATAACAATATTTCCTACATTATCAAAACTTGCTACGAAAGTATCCGCAATAACGTCAACGTGCATATCGTTATTAATGAAACGAACGTTCTACCTATTTATTCGCCATAAATAAATAAAATTCCACTCCGAGCTTCTAATCGCAGAATGCAGTTGCAGAAAATCAAAATATCGCTTAATAGAATACCGACAAATGCAGCGACAAATTATAATTCTAATTCCTCCCTTCGCAACGAAATGTGCAATTAACAAGTAAAATTAGACGTTTGAGTCGTAAACTTGGTCATAGGTGACCAACATCGAAGACCGTTTCGTTCTCCCCTGGGCAGAAGGCTCGACCGCTCGCGCATTCCTTTATCCATTATCGCTTCGTAGTTTCCTGGACTTCGACGCCCTTTCATCGCCTATCATCTTCATCTACCGCGCGCGCAAGAAACAGATGGGGACGGCTAACGTGCAGGGTACAACGCACTCTTCATTAATTTTCCGTTAGCCGCGGTTCGGTTGCGACGAAACGATCTCTCTAGCGAAATACGTTTCACTTGGTTGCGAGACGGTCACCGGTCGGTTCGAGATCATTATCGATACGAAACGAAGTCATAGCGGCACCCTCTTGAACTGTTCCTTATAATGCTACTGATGTCGTCGCGATTGTGACAAAAAATGACGCGTATCCGCCGGAAGCGGTCTTCCTCCCTTCGGAGGCCCTCCATTACTTTGTACTTAGCTCTTTTTCCCTGCGGCTCGCCGAGATGATTCGTCGTTTCATGGCCGGCGGAGTCCGCGAATTGACGCATCTGCCACTGCCGTGACGAATTCGACGGCAAATTAATTGATCGCGATCTCGCGATCGGTCCACATAATTGCCAGTTCACGCGCTGCCACGACATGCCTTGTTGATTACTGCTTTCGCTTCGACTACTTCTGTCTTTTTCGCTAATTGCTCGAATTTATTTCGTTCCTTCGTTGTATCTGCAGACCGAATCGTGCGAAGAAAAATCTTACGCAAGCGTATTTTCACTTTTATTTATTAAATCGTAAAGAATATATGATAATGTCAAATACAAATTTAGAAGTCTAAATTGTAACAAATTTAATAGTAAGTTAGTCGATAACGAAACGAGTAACCACGTTCCTTCTTAGTATTTTTATATTTTTTCCAAACAGGATTTTTATCTTTGAAGTTACGTTTTTTCTTTTTATTCTGTTACTCCTTTATTTTGTTAATCATGGGTATAACACAAAGTTTATATGCGCATACAAGATATTATAGTTTGTAGATGCACACATTATGGATCGGAGATTGCAGTTACCATAGTATTAGATCGATAGATCGCAGACTTTCAGGAACGAATGTATGGTATAAATAGCTACTGTGGGTTTGGAGCTATGGAATCGTATTATAATTGGTTTTATTCTTATTTCAATCTAATGCGATAGAATATATCGATTATTTACATAATTTATTATTCTAAATAAATTACAAGTTCAAAAGGAAACTTGAGGAATGTTATACGAGAGTAGGAGAAATTCTTAGTTACATTTCTGACATTCGAATTATTAATTAATTATCGAAATTCTAAGAACATATTTTGAGAAAGATACAAGATAGAGGTACTAATTAGAACGGGTATAGCTACCTTTCTTCTAGTTCAATTCAGTAACAAGATTCTTAATTTTTACACGGCCCAGTTATACTGCGTATATTGCGTTAACTGTATGTTACGTGCAAAAAGATTTCTTTTAGAATGCAACTAGGATTTAACGAGCGGAAAGTGAGCAATCGAATTTTTATTAAATATTGTATTAGCCGTCAATTTCCTGGTACGGAAATTATGGATTTATTCTTTTAAATAAAAGAGCGTCTTATTGCAAATCTATTTTCTACGCATATTTTATTAAATGTTTATTAAAATTTATTTATTGAAATCTATAATAAAAACTGACAAATAAACGGAAGGTATGTTTAATTACTATGGAGAGATTCTTCAAACTTTGTATTAATGTTTTATGTACTGTATTTTGATAAATGATTTAAAAATATTTATTCAATCAGATTTTTATGTGCTTCGTAGGCGATGTCAAAATTTATTCAAAAATTAGAATTTATTCTCGAGTATTAAAATTATTTGAATTGTTTACGAGACACTTTGTACTTCGTATCACTATCGCGACATTAGCATGTCTGTATTTGCTCCATTCAGGAGTTTTAACACTACGATTATTTGGATCATCCTGTTCTGCGATTATGAACACATGAAGCATACAGAGATAATATATAATAATTAATCTGATACGATATAAATAAGTAAGTAAAGAGTGTCTTAAAATTCACGCAAGGTTTAAATTTTGCGTCATTTGTGCTGTAAAGAGCTGCCAACGAAAGGAAGAAAACAACTTGACAGCTGACAGTTCAGGATTATTAAAAATGGAGCTGGAGAAAGAACAACGCGTCTTCATTGTTGACCAATATTTTAAAAATAACAAAGGTTTGTTTGTTTTCTCTCAAAATTAATTTTTGCGTGAATTTTGGAACACCCTTTATATACGGAGTGAGTCTAGATAAATAAATATTGCCGCGTTTTCAATAGCTTTTCGTACCTAGATTCATCCTGTACAATAACATCTCTCTCTTGATAAAGTAAAATATTATTTTCACCAGAAGCAGCTACGAATTTAAACCCAGTTATTTTTATTAATTCATCAGTTGGTCGATGGTTAGCAAAACTCTATGGTGTTAGAAACGAGTCAACTATCCGTCACAGGCGGCCGCCATGACAGTCGCTGCGCAATGCTTAGATGGCCAAGCATCCTACGAATCGAACATTCAAACAATCCATATAATTTGATTCAGCTGTGTCGTCAACTTTTCAATCACGAAGCGAAACCCATTGCTATGGCCAGGGGAACTTGGTTCGGTTAGTTAGGTTGCAGCTTTCTCAGAGAGTTTGCCGATCGATCGACGGCGTTTCACCGTGGACGTTTCCCCGGGTTCGCAGAATCAGCGCAAGAAAGAGTGAAAAGCGGTGCGTTACGCACGAGACGCTCGGGACGCTCGAGACGCGCGTGTGAACGCGCAGCGTGTTCCTACGCATAAATCATTCCACGCTCGCGTAGAACACAGTAGCTGGCGCAATTGTTATGCTAACCAGTCGACCAGTATCTGCTCTTATATAGCCTATGTTTCCTGCTCGACCACCTGTTACCCTCTCGAACCACGACCCCGGTAACGTTCGACTCATCCGTCCCGGTTCGGCACGTGTATAATTGCCCTCGCTCCACTCCGCTCCACTCCGCTCCGCGTTGCTCCGCACTGCTCCACGCCGCGATTTTCTTTTTCTATTCCCGGCTCTCCGCGCCAGCTCTCCCTGGCGTAGCGCGCTTTTTCTTTCTCCTTTTTTCCTTTTCTCTTTTTTTTACCTCCGCATTAGCGAATATTGATTGAGACCGGTAGTTGAATTATTCAGTGCGCTCCGTCGATTTGAATTCCTTGATGGAACGCGTACGCGCGCCCGGTAATTGCGGCTTTGCACGCGGAAAATTTATTGCGGTGGAAAGTTGCCTTAAGTTTAGGAGCTTCTTGATCGAGACGATAAAAATCGAGCTACTGATAGATCGTGGAATGTTTATGCAGCAGGTTTCGTTTATTTTATACATTTTAATAGATTTAGAAGCATTTCGAGACGTGGAAAAGTTTACGAGGAAGTGAGCAGTTATTCGGATGGATAGGAGAATTATTACTTGGCTGCCTCATAATTAACATTAAGGATAGAAGATGATGTTTCGACGTTTATATTTTATTTTATTTTATTTATGGCCATATCGTACCGTATCATGGACGTGCTCTTTTACACACTTTAGCTTATATTAATATGTAATATGTAACTTTTAAAATGTAATTAAGGTATTATAATATTCTAGGATGGCAGAACTGGTCTTGAGACACCGAAAATTCACGAAAGAACAAGAACGCAGTAACACAAACTCAAAACTCGTAAACTGATTTAACTTAGGGAAGGAAAATCAAGATAACGAAAACACACAAACACGCACTCTTTTGAAACTCTCTTTCCAACACCATGCGATTCGCGCTTGTGCTGGTCACAAATGATTTCTAAGGACTCTGTTTTGGTTGTCAAGGACCACGCTTTTATGCTTTCCTTGACCTACGCTTCACCTCGCCATAGGGGAGCCACGCAACTTAATTTTGGTATACAGAATAACTTTTCGATTCGCTTCTAGAAGATATCGATCGGTTTACAATTTCTTTTTGTTGGCAATAGCCGATTCGTGATTTCTTTTGGCATCCTACAATATTTATCTAGAAGATATCGATCGGTTTACAATTTCTTTTTGTTGGCAATAGCCGATTCGTGATTTCTTTTAGCATCCTACAATATTTATTAACCCTTTGCACTCGAGAGACGCCCTTCAGTCACCGTTTGATAAAATTTCGAAGCTCGATATTCATAAATATGTCAAATTTCAGATAATGTAACGATGTGCGAGGTATCGAAATCAAATAATTCTATGCGTTAATTATCATACGATTTCTTATTTATTGCTCAGAAAAATATCGTCAGCTTTGTAACAGAAAATCTTTGAACTCCAATCCTTCTTTGGCCAAAACGTCGTCGAGTGCAAAGGGTTAATACAATTATTTTATTATAAAGGTTTGTAATATATAGTACATATGATTTCGTTTCATGTTATAACCATCGAAATACGTGGTACTTTCTGAATTAGGATGGTATATAAATCCATATAATTACATCGCTTTTATGCTATGAATATAGCCATTGCCATGTGACAAATTTGTCGTGTGAAATATAAAAATGGATTTCTATGGACTTGTTTTCCTACTCCACATTTTCATCGTAGGTGTTCTTAAATCGTCGAGGATATTTGTGTTGGAAATATTCTATTCGATATTACATATAAATATTTACGTCCCTGATTGAAATCTTTATGGGATTTCAATGTTTGTAATGCCGGCGGAACTTTATACCTCATGCAGTATTTTCACACTGATTTTATTATGGATTTATGTAGGACGTTTTCATTTTCCAGTTTTAGCTAAGTTAACCTCCAATCGCAATGATTAATAGCTGGTAATGATTAATAACAGTGATTAATAATTTTAATATGGACATTATTCTCCTTACATATTCGAAAGGTATCTTTATGTATATTTGTTATGATATCTTTCTAATACATTTATGTTTCGGTAAATTTAGTACCCATTGATATTCTTTTATCGTATAATCTTACCTAATAAATTTGTATGCAATCGTAAATTTCTTCTTTCCTATTCACACGTTTTAGTTTCGTTTTTGCTATGTGGCAATCTTAATTCTATTTAATTGCATTTTGCATCTAATGAAAATGTACGTAGTAGCTATTAATTCCTGTTATCGTTATCATTATTACTGCATGGAGATACATACCATAAAACTAAGTTGCAAGAGCATAATGTGTATTTGTAAATTTTATTATCATTACTTGAAGATTATTAGAATGCTAATAAAATAGGCAAAATGTCTTCATGCCATACTGCATACTTTTTCTTGTTAAACGTTTACGGACACATAAATCGGTATAATTGTGTCGGTAATTATAAAAGTGGTCCGACAAAAATGATTTTGCCTTTTATTCGTTTCCATTGTAATAGACTAAAATTATTTTCGCCGAAATTGCAAAACCTTTAATCGTTGCTTTCATAGCTTTGACATAATTGATATTTTAGTTTACAGTTATCGTAAATGTTAAAACGTGAAATTTTTGTTCTGAAAGAAACATGCGTAGTTTACTTTCCAACTTAAAAATTACTTTCTATAGACAAGCTATATTATATGTAACGTCATATATCAAGCTTTCTTCGTTCACTATACCTTCTGTTATCCAAGATATCGCGAATACGATAATCTTCAGCCACTCTTGCCAGCAACATATACCTATCCGTTAAAACGCTTCATCGAAATCATTCAAATATCCAAACAACGTGATCTCGGATTTCGTAACAACGTTTGACGATATTCTCTGCTGAAATAAATCCGATCTAATACCCGCAATACCATTAAGCTTGGTCATAAAAAGCCTCGGTACTTCCTTCCATGGAAACACAGAATCGTTTCTTAATTTCCCGAGTCCATTGTTCACGACGAAGGGTGCTCGATTGTGTTGTGTCGTGAGCACACCGGCCGGACGATACACTTTATTGCTCCCTTTTACAAATGGAATCACGCATTGCCCGATACTTGGCCCTTTTATCACGGCCGAACGCACGGCTTCATTTCCCACCGGCTAGATAAGAATAATGGACCGTACGACGGTGTTTCCCCGATCGCTATCTTAATAACTATCTGTTTCGCGAATAACGCGTAAATTACGAAGGATAAACTTAGGAAGGAATTTAGAAGAAACGATGCTATCGATATCGCGGATATTATCAGGCCATTACTCCACCCGACAGCGTACAACACGGCTACACGGCTTCTTCTGCTAGCTTGCTGAATTATGTATAATAATGCGCGCGCGCACTCTCGAACAATGACTGGCCCCTTTAGCCGCATTGTTCGACTTCTGGACAGGTAACCACGGTCATAAAAGTTCCTCGGAAGATGCGCCGTCAAGATCGTCAGGGAAACAAATGACGGCTGTGAGCCTTTTAATTGCAGCACCTGCTCCAGCGTACGGCCCCTGCGAAAACGCGGAGGTGATAATTTTTCTTCTACAGCTGTTCGATTTCGTTTTCGACCGCGTCATCGACGAGCTCTTGCATAAAAACAGCCACCTCGTATGGTAGTCGCACTGGGCCCACTTTTCCTTGCCGGAAACTGGACGGATGATGGCTTTCGACTTCGTTCCTTAAATTCTCCACGAGAGGAGACGGTGTAGGTATAGTTTCTACGAATTTGCCGAATTTTATTCCAGTTATACGACAAACGTGAATATCTTCGTCACGGTAGTAGTGTAGATCCTTGTTTCGTTGGAATCAAGTTTGGTATAATTTTGGTTCATTGAACGATAAGTAGTATAACCATTTGCACCCTTAGAATTTGTCGACTCGATTGACCAGCAACACCGACTTTCATAAATTCTTAACTCTTTAATTCTCGAAATCAATGATCTTGTTTTGAGAGGAATAACGTTATAAGTTTTTCTAAATTTATTTGTACAGATTATCCCTTCTGTTTGTCATCCTTGTTGATGAAAATAAGACCAAATAATAAACGATGTATATTACCAATGTCTCGATAACGATGTGAATAGAGCGTACAGAGTTCTGTATAGAGTACTGTATTAACAATGGCTGACTCGAATGAATTTTTACTCCATATATGTAGATATGTATGTCTTTATCTATACATGTGTATATATCTACCCCTCTGGGAAATAATCGCCCGAAACCTTGATTAATTAATGAAGAGTCATATTTGAGACCTTCACCGTAGCGGACGTACTGTAAATCTGAATTTGAGTGAATTAGAACTAAGTGATAATATTGTAGTAAAATAGTAGGAAAGTTGAATATAGTTTTTAATTTAGAAACACAAACATTGCAATTATCGCAATGATCGCATTTTCATAAATGATACGTGTTTTCCTAATTTTGTAATTTTTCTTTCTCAATTGTTATATTTGAACTAATTAGTAAACAATATTGCTGGCTTATACGTAATTAATTAGTACAAATCTGACGCCGCCTTCGCACATTCTGTGATTGGTTACTGTTTTGTAACATCGAAACCTGTTATTTACATTTTCTATAGGGGAAAAGAAAATACTTGTTTGCATAAGTCATGCGAGAAAGTTATTTGTTACGATTAATGCAGAAATTATTTTTCAATACACTCCTAATATATTCGAAAGGAAAGAATGCGAGAACAATTGATCTGCGCATAAATTTAACGGATATTAATATATACGTCTGTTAGTAATTTTCATCTATAAAATAAATTTATCTTTATTTTCAAGTTCGTACGCGTAGATGAGTTAACATAAAATAGTTCAGGAAATAATAAAACAGCGTTACGACACGCCACCATTCTGTGAAGTTTTACTCACGATATTTCATCTCCTAATTTAAATAACTTACCTAATACGTAACGAAACGATCGAGTGTTTTAATGTTGTTAGAGTACGCAAAGTCATTAATCACGACACCTATTGTAGTCAATACTGTAACTCTAAATGTAATACCTACTGACATAACGAAATATTTCCTTTTTCTCGTTTTGGTAACCAAATGGTTCGAATACGCATTACCTTAGCACATCGTGTGCAAATATAAAATATTATAAAAAATTGTTACAATTGTAATTAGCTGTGTTGAAAGTAGCAGTTGAATCTCAAAGTATACGTTCGACTTTCATTGCAGAATATATACACATGAATTGCACAACTAGATATTTTTATAAGTTTACAATATAGCGCTCTGCATAAGAAGAACCAGAAAATCGCGAATTCGCGTATAAAGTGTTCCACGATCTTTGTCCATCTGACATTTTCGTTATTTCGAGCAAATGCAGAAATATTACTATAATATTAATATATAAAGATGATGAAGATTTTTTATTTTTTTCATTAAACTTTCTTGAATGGAATTGCCAATCTTGGTATTTAAAAGAATAGCGAATTCTGAAAGTATAGAGGTATATTTGATTTAAGACCTTTTTTCTGAGATATTTGGTCTTACTTCCATTACTTCCTTGATTGCTTCCTTTAAAGCTTGCAGTTTCTATAAGTAATATCATCGCGTTTGTTCGAATTGGCAGAATTCGTGAAATATACCGTATATATCTATATACATAAATGACAAACGACCAACCGGCTACATTAACGTTAATAACATGTTAAATACCATAATCGGAGATATCGCGATTGGGTTATTACTTATCGGTTATCGATCTCTGTTCCGACAGACTGGCGAAATTAGAGACATCGAAGTGTCGTGCAGTTATACCAGATGGTACAATCAACGGAATAATAACTCTGTATACAGAAATAAGTTGGAATAGAAATAACATCTTTTTCGATTAAAGCTTGGGTTTTAATAAATATGAATTTAAATAACCGTAAGATAGCCGTGTAGGTATTAACTGTATACTTCAACTCCTCAGACTCCTGTCTCTGCTCATGATTATATTATTAAACGTACAATTAGACTATATCACGATTTGTTTCCTGTTATTGTCATTATCTTGCTTCCGCGATGTAGGTTTGTATTATTCCTTTCCTTTGCTCTATATTTAATCTGAATGGTTTTAGAAATAAGAATGAGGTCAGTACTGTTTCAAGCAAGCATCATGTCCATGCATTCTCGGTTTCTGTAAGATTAATACCATAAATCGACGGTAATTATAATAGCGACAATAATGAAAGACAGATAATAACATTGTCTACGTGTATGAATGCAAACCTGAATGAAAAATAATTCCAAGTCGAAACTCGCGATAATTATTACACGAGTACCTGACAAATTTGCAACCTCATTTTTCTCGAGAAATAAATGAAAATTAAAAATTGAATTAAACAAAGAGAAAAATTATTCTTCCTTTTCCTATTTTTCCACTTGTTTCTGTACGTGAAATCACTACTTGGCCGGTTGCATCGCGATATTGAAGACATCCTGTGCATTTACCGATTTAATTTCAATAGCGATATTTGTTAAACCGAAACAAACGCCGAATACACTTACAGGCAGAGAAATACCGTGACACGGTGAGCATACTTGCGTGTTTTAAAGCAAGTAACGAACATTCGCGTAAGCACAGACACAGAATACACGCGTCTGGCCTGTTCGTTTCTGCCGTCTTCCCTCGGCCGCGTGTCCATCGGTTTTCTTCCCAGGTGCAACGAACCGCGAAGCGGCATAGAGGGGTGTCACGAAGAAGCGCGCAACCAACACGAAGACTAATCATCGACGAGATATTTATTTTCTATTATTTCGTGGGAATCGAGCAACGCGCCGCCTGTTCTCGATTTAGAAACCTCCACTCGCCTCCGGTCGATGACGGATTTTTATTTTCGGTATCGCGTTTCCATCAGGCAACCCTCACGCACCTTCCTTCCTCGCCGCGTTGCGAGGATGAATCTCCTGCTCAGCTGTCACGTGTCTATTAACGACTACACTCTGCGCGGAACCATCCGAAATTAGCACGTAAAGTTGCTGCTCCGAAAGGAATTCTGATAAGAATTTCTATGGGGATGTGCTTCTTCGTGTTTCACGTGCTAATTGCTTCTTAAATCTTTAAATATATTTTTCGGAATTAAATGTTACACTATACGATGCATTTAAAATTAAACAGTACGTAAGTATCGTTACATGACCTCTTGGTTTCTCAGACTGAGTTTACTTTTTATATAAAAGTATAAGCATCGGCCAAGTGCTCTGATATTAAAATGAAAAACAAATTTAAAATGTGGAATTAATTACTTTGACTAATGACTTGTTCATATATGGGACGCTTCGACATCGTGTTTTCCTTAATTTTGTATACACGTTTATATCTTATAGAGAATAGTTGATATGTGTTTATATACTAGAAATATTAAATTTTTGTTATTCGAAGTCTTTCCGTCGTTCTTAAACAGATATGCACGGAGATAGGTAAGAGGTAGAGAGAAGTATACCTACACAAACTTTCGGCTGTTTCTTCAATTTAGTGTATTTGAATTTTACAAAAAATAATTAAGATAAAAGCTTGATCAGAGTATGTATCAGTATTTGTAAATTTTTCAAAATTTTCTTATAAGTGCGTTTGGTAAAAATATATACAAATATAAAATAGATATTTATGTATAATTTTTATACTTAAATATGTCTGTGTAAAACATTTAAAATACTGTTTTGCTTTTGGATAATCAACAAAGCGATGGATTAAATACTGCTTACTATTAAGCCGTGAAACGTTCTTTTCGAATAAAATAATAAATAAATACCAATTCTTTAAAATACATCATATATTTGATTAGGACAATTTCCACTTAATTGTATGCCTGTTTTCCAAAAATTAACTAATTTCGTTGCTCTGTGCTTATAAAAATTATAGACTATAAAATTAAATGGTTCTCGAAGTGCTTTTTCTATAGTTTCTATATTCTGTACCAAACTTATATTAGGTACATAAATAAAATACATTAATACGTTATAAGTTGAATATGTTAATTTAATATTAAATACATAAGAAATTTAAGTATTATTTGGGTGCTAGCTTTTTATTATTTGCACTATATCAATGATGTAATAAACTTGAAATATTATTACTTTTATATAATATCACATAACTTAGCCCAGATCAATTTTCTCACAGGTTCCGTCAACTGCTGAAACACTTTTTGCAATGTCCATGTTATATTTCGCAAGACTTAAGACATTTTTTCAGACGCCCAAATGATTCACGACACCAAATAATAAAGTTCCAGCAATTTTATTACAACACGTCCTGATATTCGACTCGAATGTATCACAGGAAATCTCTTTGCACGTAAGATCAGCTTCCAACTTTTCGATTCGCACGCCAATTTCAAATCTTCGTATACATACATCAACCTGATAAATTATGGTGAACATCACGAAAAGCAGCAATTATTTCATTTCGATTACTAGTTCAGCCTGAGCGAGCGAGGGTGCTGAGGTAGATCAATCATTCGAATGTTCGATTACGAACATGGTCAGGTCTGAGAAGATACGAATGCGTCCGATCGTTGTGTGGTACGTAGTACACGTTGCGTGATACGCAGTCGATTGGTTTCGTGGGAACTCGTCAGCATTGACGGACCCCGTTTATCAACCTATTTAGATACCCAATTGCCGCTAGCTTCTTCGGCAGATGGAGATATTCTCGGAGATTCACGGCCACTCGTGTTATGTCCTGCGCGCTCTAAATTACTCGTTTAGTAGCACCTATGTGTCCGAAACCTTGTATTACGAGTGGCTCCAACTAATGATCCAGGTTCGCCCTGCGCAATGCTTCGCGGTGAAGCATAATTAAACCTAGGTATATATGTGTGTGTACATATAATACTGTATTAGTGCTATACAGTAAGTATAGCACTTACTGTACAGTTACTACTTACTAATTAGTATTAGTTTACTAATGCTACTAATACTACTAATATACTTAATATTAATATACCTAATATAAGTGCTGCGTTGGTGAGTATATAATAACGTAGTACTGTAATTCGTAGCTACAGAATATAACATTTTAAATTAAATATGGAAATTTTCTTTACCGTGGAAAATACTGTAACTGACAAAAGTTGAGGAATATGGTTTGCCAATTATTTTACATTTCTTATCTTCTCGAACGTATATAGACTAAAATTAAAAATAAGCTTTATATGAAATGTCGAGACAGATATTTGTTGTTTATAGATGCATGAGATGTATGAGATCATTACCTTACCTTTAATTTTAATTATGTATCTCGCAAGATAAAGAATATTAAGGATTCGCAAATGATTATGTTTCTTATCACACACCGGTAAATGTACGTAGAGTGATAATTATGTCACCATGTGGTCGTCGAATTATTAAAATTAATTCACTCCCTATGACACTTATCAGTTAATTTACGATACACGTAATAGGAGATATTGCTCTTTTATTCATGATATGTTATTGCTGCAATCCACTTTTTCAACCTCTTTATCATTTAACTGTATTCAGTTATATCAAGTGATTTTGTTCATTTGCTGAATTTATTTTAGTGGCAGATTTTATTAATGTTAAGCAGCTAATTTAAGTTATAATAAGGGCAATTTTATAAAAATACGATGGAAAGGTTTCGTTTAGGATATTCTGTCCATTCCACTATACTATTTGAATGCGAATTCCAGAATTTCAATAAACGGAGATTCAATTTCAATAAGTAGAAAAAGAATGTCCTATTACATAAAGTGATTAATATAAAGACAATTTCAGACAATGACATAAAATCGTTCCAATACCAGTGATAATTTCAGTATTTAAATAATGTAATAATATTACACATAATGTAATAATGTTCGGTGCAATTCTCATCGATTTTTAAGCGTTTCTTCAATATTACAAATGAAACCTGGTATTGTTTTGAAAATATCTCTATCGTCATCATAACAGAGGATCCAAATAAAACAGGTGATCACATTTTGACTGTTTATTCTTTTCATTCCGAGGAAATGAAATTCATAAATCTGGAACCGGAAGTATTTTTTCGAGATATAATCGGTTCATATTTATCATACTTAGACATTAAGGTATATCTTGGTTCATTTGTAATAACCACACGTAAATGTTACTAAAGTCTAAAAATTATCGACGAACTAATGACTAAAAGCCATACATGTTATTTTATCGCACAACCAACGAATAACAAATGACAAATTTAAATAATTTATTCAAAAATTTACTAATTTCATTAAAATAAAATATAATCGTGTCCTAAAATTAAATACACGATTCAGAAAAGGATTGAAATTATATTTAACTGTTTAAAGTGATTAATTAAACGAGATAGTCTATCTATCAGTTTAAGAGAACCTTCCTTATCAGCTCTGTGGCTTAAAAACTAAACACGCACAAAGTAAAGAATTTTTTAAATATACACGCGTTACAGCGTTTGACATTTGCAGATGTCAATTTGACTTTTGGATATTAACTCCTAAATGTAAAGTTCATCCTATTAAAATATTGTACATAATTGCAATTTAATTCTACTTCAATATTGAAACAATAACATTGCCTATTATGATAGAGTAATTGTAATAACGTGAATATTAACATCGCCGTCGATATTCTGTAAGCAATTTTCTCATTAAATTATTAGGTTGACCAATAAATAGCATAGAATTTTGCAGTAGACGGTATTTTTCTTTTCAATATGAATCAATGTTCCTAATTTGAAATATTCCTAATTGGAATTATGAAACGAAATAATTACCATTTTATAATAAAAATATCGACGACTAATATTATTTCATATAATTTCTTAATATTACCAATTTAATTTATACAATTTTGTAATAGCTATAACCGAATAGTTTTCCGTCCCATCAAATGTGAGCAAATAATCTGAACGCTTCCGATCCGTTTCGTGTTTGTTACATAAACGAGATAGGAACGTTGATTTAACGGAGAACGTAAGAAGGCGTTACAAGAGAACCTAGAAGACAATATCAAAGGTATTATCGGTTACGTGAACGCAGTCGAGCTTCGTAGACGGATTTGTCGCAGGTTCCAACGAATCGGGGCGAAATTGTGAAGGCGCGCGGTGTTACATTAAGAAACAGGAAGTCGATTTCTAAACGATGCCGTCGGAATCATTAAATGATGCCAATTAAAAAAGATAATGAGCGGGATTCATTACTCCCGCGAACAAAGATTCCATGCCCGTTTCGTAGAACACCGTGGCAGGAAAACCGCAGCTCTGACGTAACGAAATCCAGTCGAATAGCATCCACAATGGACGCAGATCGAGAACATCGCTATTAGAGATAATAGAATGTGTAGAGTAATTTTCCCACAGTCACAGGCGAAAACACGCGGCTTTCCTACCTTTCACCTAATGCCACATTTCACATGTGTTCGCTCGCTAAATCTACTATCGAATGCTGCGAATTACCGCGCTAATACGGGCAGAGCTTTCGAAGCTTCGCGTATCGAAAATCTTCGCGCTTCTTGCCGTGTTCTCCACCACGTTCTCTGGCGAAATCGCTAATTAATCGGTGAAAGAAAGCGTGTATCCTTCGTTATGCTCGCAGCTTCGGCTAGTCCACTGATTTCCAAAATCTTCGTCCGAGCGAGACCACCGGCAATTTTCCGCTTTTTTCGTTCACGGAGTATCCCTCGGCAAACTTTTTTCCGACCGGTATCAACCACTGACACACGGACGCCTCCAACTTCTTGCCACGCACGCTACTGTGTCACCGATCGCGCCACGCTCTACGCTAGCGTGCGGTTTGCCGGATTTCCAACGCGGTAAAACAGTGTGCACTGGATTAAACGATTTCGTAGTCTTTGTTCCGAAGTTGCGCTTAGAAAATAGCTTGCTGAACTTCAAGCTCTGCGTGGTCTCCTGTGAACGTGTTTTTTCCACTTTTCGATTCACGCAGGTACACAATTCCTCGTTTGTCGCAACAGTTTCGTCGGATGACTACATCGCGCTAGGCTTAATTACGATACGTTGTGGACGATAAGCTTTAAATGTGGATTTTACAATGCAGTGTTACAGGAGATCGTTAATTTGAAGCAATTTAAATTTGTTAAATAATTTCCAATGAACCACGTTAATTCACCACGTTTAACTTCACACGGTAGTTAGGAATATATCGAAGATGATCAAATGGTTACTATATTCACGAGAAAACAAAGATGTTCTTCCACTGAGAATGTATAAGATAAAGTCAATAAGTATACGTCATTTTTTGGACATTTAAGGAGTCCTTCGAAGTTACTAATAGATTATTCGAAAAGAAATATTTTTCTTTGTTAAGAAAATTGTGGAAACATATACATATATCAATTGTAACAAGTAAATATTTTTTAATGAAAAGAGACCAATAATTATATATCAATTTCTTACAAAAATATCCAACAAACGTTACATTAAGTATAGGAATATAGAAGAAAAATTTTTTAACAGTAGTAAAGTCTGCATGGTGTTAAATTCAAATAACTTTTAATTGTATTTACCTCTATATCATAAAAAATATGATCTCGTAAGACATTTTCTCCATACATCACAATCAAATTCCTTAAATGTCATACTTTAAAGTGAACTAAACTAGTGAGGTATATAAATCATATTTAAGCCTGCAAACGTATTTTCACAAAAATTGCAATTACTCATTGAACCGATTTAATTTAAATTTAACCTGAAAATAAAATTTATATCGAATCTTTTATAAAGTTTTCTTATTTATGAAAAGATACAAAAGTCAAAGAATTGTGATGGAAAATTGAAACGACCATAGTTTGTACTAAACTCGAATACTACAGATGATGCACTTTTGTAAACTACATATTATTATAAAATTTGAATGCAATCTCTATCTGCTATGAAAATCCTACTCGATTGCTTTTATCTAAAGAAAGGTTCATAGATATAACATAGGTCTATGCTTCTGCGTGTGTGAGTATTCTTAAATAAAATCCTTTCTTCGCTATCGATTAGGGTAACTACCAATACCGAGAAACAATTTCTGCTTCAGTTAGCTCGTTAAGGGATGCCAAAAAGGATTAAAAGTTTTCACCAGTCGAATAACTCCATATCCGCGAATTCTTGAAACTTATTTCCATCAACGAAGTCGATTGAATGGCGGCCAAGGACGATCCGTAGTTCTTCGAACGAAGGGAAGAACTCGCGTTTTCGTTGGAAGCGTGATGTCCGCAAAGCAGCGAAACACGTTTTTAATTACTTTTCATACTTTCGTGCGATAAACGAGCAGTTGACTGTCTGTTTGTCGGTGTCAGGGGCAAGAACAGTACTATGCATGCGGGTCGGCTTTAAAATAGACGGTTGTCGTCCCCTTTGACTTTACGATAATAGGTTTGTTTGCATACCAATTTCAAGAAGTTTAACAATGTCTCTTACACCGAGCTGTTCGTCATCGACGAACTAGATCCCCTTTACACCGATTCTAAGGAAACCTTTTATTTGTTTATTTTCCTTCCAATTTTGAATTATCCAAAAATATCGTTCACAATGTACATCGCGAATTCGTCTAAAATTATGCTTGATTTGAAGATCTATTCAAGATATTATCATGCGCTTAATAGTAGAATTGTTTGCAAGAAGGGACTACATGATCTAAAAATTTGAAAATGTTTGTATTAATTTCATTAAATCGCGCGATAGTTAGTCGCAATTTTTAATTTGACACTCGCTTATATATTAATTTGACAAACAAAATGAAAATATTTTATAAATATATAGATACATTTATTTAAAATTATTTGTAAATGCTACATAAAAGGTTCCGAATTTTTGTTCTATAAATGAATAAACTCTTTCGGCTAAATTGTTGATTAATTGCTATACGTCTAAAAATATTTGTCCATAATTTGAATTTAATATTCCGACAATTAAAATACATTGAGAGATTTGTATACTCGTATACGTTTGGTCTCCGTTGGAATTGAAACCTTCCGCGTGATTTACTTGTGTCGCCATTTTAGCTTATGTAATATATATGATAATCTTTCCAAAAATGCCCTGGATTATTGAAAGTATGCGCTGCTTTAATTATTGTTACCTACATTTCCTATATTTGTATACACGCTACAGATCAGTAGCTTTCGCGTTGAGTCGTAAACTTTATTACTGGGTCAGAGTAAGTTCTTTTTAATTCAGATAAGAAACGCTAGAATTTACTCAGCTTTATGGCGAAAAGTTATTAACAAAGAACTTCGAAGGTGTTTGTGGCAATTTGTTGATGTTTACGAAGCTTCTCTTACAAAAAGTGATTGAACTACTTGAGCAGAGATTATCTGCGTCTTTAATGACAGAAGAATCCTCGATGTGTGTATCCCGTAAAGTGATCTCGTGAGTGTCAAGAGCTGGGTGAAACCTGCAGAGAAAATATTCCAAACATTATTTTAAACGATAAACTTTGTGCAGTACAAATAAAATAGTATTCCAAATGAAAAGCAAAGTTTCAGATTTCAAATCCGTCTTATAAGACGAAATATTTTATTTTGGCAATTTTAAGCATAAAATATTTTGATTTAAAAAATATGTAACTTTTGTTTCATAAATACGAGTTTGAAAGAACTCTTAATAGAAGTAACACGGGGAACAATAGTTGCAAAGTAAATTTATTCTTTAAATTTATCCCATAGTAGATTATTAAGATAAATAAATAAAATACTTTTTATTATGGCGCAAATATTTTCAATAATTTCGAGTAAAGTACCATTTCAATTGCTATTTCAGAGAATTTCTCCGGCAATTAAAATACCCTATTTCCAAAGGAATACTGATGAGCTAAAATAAAATATTTATACAATAGAACGTCGATTACGTGAATTTCGATTATACGAATTACCAATTATCCGAATATAGAAAGTGTGTATTGCATTACAATAGCTAGGACATTAGAAAGGAACACGTGGTGCATAAACGTGGTGCATAAATATATAATTCATTTTTTATTTCCCATATTTCTTATTAGACACGAATTCTTCGTTTCAAGAACATTTACACACGACGAATTTTTCATTTCTGGTTGATTTATAACGTAATTCAAAATTCGTCTCCAGTTAATCCGTACAATCGACGCTCTACCCTGTTTACTATCAACCAAATAAAATAGTATTCGAACCCGCTTTGCAGGTGGTCTATACCTCACTTCTAATACTTTTCATGCGACCCAAAGTATTAGGAGTAATCGAGTGGATTATTGAGAAAGCACCTTATGCCGGTATCGCGTTGGGAATTGTAGAAGGAAAGCAGGGGATTCGAAAGGAACTGGATTCGTCCATGGTAATATTTCGGGCCTTCAGTTTCACGGTCTGATTACGATCCGTTGTATCTGTGAAAATCGTTCAGAAATTTGACGGTGGCCCGTTGTTACGAGATCGTAATAACGCATCGCTTTTCGAAACTTTCGCCCCGCCGAAACGTGCGTTGTGATTAAACACAATGTGCGCCGTGAAACACAATGGAGTAATAATATTCCGGTGCGGCAGACGGCGCGAGATTTGCGTGCTGAATGAAAAAGTTACCAACAAGCAAAATTCCCGCGAATTCCGACAAAAGCATCGGGGCCGAGCCGGGCCGAGAGAGATTGAAGAATGAAAAGTACCGAACACCGCGTGTGTGTTCGGAACACGCCGCTGGCCAGGTTTCTATCGTAAAGCCTCATTATCGTTGTAATTATCAGGCAAAGAATATAATGTGAGACGGTGGCGTGTCAGAATGCATTCAATATCGGCCTCCCTTATACAAAGTTAATCCCCGTGTCTACGTGGAAGTCGTACGAGCAACTGCAGACCGCGCCGAGGGAAGGAAAGAGGTTCGTGTTTCCACTAAAAATTATGATTTTCGAGAATATGATCAAATTTAATTTAAATTACTTTCAACCCCGACTGAATCGGCACTCCGTTGCGGAATTATAATTAACGGCCCTTCTATGATATTCTATGATATTCTGTAACATTCTATGGTATTCCATAATACCCTGTAATAAAGCAGCCGAACGACTCCATTCATCGATCGAAGCAAACGCGAGTGGCGATGCAACGTTTGAAAAATCATTAAACCCGAATATTCCACGGTATCATCGTGTTCCGTTTCAACTCTTCATCAACGATCATTAAACGCAATACACCGCGATATCAAGTTTTATTTAATCATCCGTATCTCTCGCTAACAGTCCCGCAACCCATACGAACAGCTCAATTTCCACTTACGGACACACGTACGGGACGCGCGTATGAGTGCACGTACGCGTACACAGGGACACTCACGGACACACTCGCAGCATGAAGCGCGGACGCTCTTAAATTCATGCCTCCCACTTCAAATCCGAATCGCAATCGCGCAATTAACGGGCGCAATTAGAGTCTCCGATATCAGGACCGATATTATAAAGCACTCTAATTGTCTCGTTGACTGGATGGCTCGCGGTGCGCGTGCGCCATCAGCGAAATCGCAATCGTCAAAACGATCGTTCTGCCGACGTCTCACGCGAACTCTTCGATCCAAGGTATCTATAACTGCCCTCCCTCTCCACCGTGCTGCCGCGGACCAGTTTGCTCGGCCAGAGGCGTGGGTGGGCAGCACGAAACGGCCCTAGAAGCCTCTTAATCGCACCCCGTCCGAGTTTCAAAGTTTACGGGTTAAAGACCGGCTGGGTTATTAATGCACGGATTCCGTGATACAACAGTCCGGTCAATATATCTCGCGTTTCCGAGCGATTCCTCGCGGTGGAGAAACGCAGCACCCCTCTACGCCCCTGTGCGAGGCCATCGATCGATCCAAGTGTTTCGTGTCTTTTGAGGCTCCGATGGATCGAACAATTTTTTTCCACCATACCATGTCTGACTTTAGTGCCGGGAGAATTCGTTAGCGAATCTTCCTTCGGGATCGATGTAACCATACTCGAATATTTGCATTTCAGGAGAAAAGTTACGGTAGAGGAAACTCGAAGATCGGAAGGTAGATTGCGAATCTCGAGGTTAGTGATACAATTTGATAATGGCCGTGGCGCATTATCGTGTGTTTGACTGGATTAAGAAAGGATCATTTACTATGATATTTTGTTCAATAATAAAGTGTACTTCCTAGCATTGAATGTTTTAATACTGCTGTTAATTTTCAGTACCTAGCATCTTGGAAATGAAATTTCGGTTCGGCTGAATTTCTTTCTGAGTCTGTTTATTATCCCCTTGCACTCGAGAGGTGACACCATTTAATCAAATTCTAAAGATCGACGTTAATGAATATATCAAATATAAAATTACCTAACGATGCGTGGAATGTCGAAGAAAAATAATTCTACGTCTTAATTTGCTTATGATTTCTCATTTACCATTTTAAAAATAGCGTCGACTCTATGACAAAAGGTCGTCGAATTACTATTTTTCTGTAACGAAAAGGTCGTCGAGTGCAAAGGGTTAACCCCTTTAACCCTAAGAGGTGAGCTTCAGTCACTATTTCATAAAATTTGGAACATCGATATTAATTAATATATCGAATTTAATGCAATGCAACAGTGTGCAAGGTATCGAAATCAAATAATTCTACAGTTCTATTATTATAAAATTCTTTATTTACTGCTCAAGAAAGTATCGTCAGTTTTTTAGTACAGAATCTTTGAATTTCTACTCTTCTCTAGCCAAAAGTCGTCGAGTGCAAAGGGTTAATATAGAACGTGCATGCTATAGTTTAGTGTCCTAAACTCAGACCAGATATCACGAGGTAATAGGACTGTACTTTCCAATTTCATTTTTGTTGCCATTTTATATACGTATTTTTATGTTTACCTTTTTTAGGTATCTTTGGATTCAAATGCCCGTTTAACGAATTAAATAAATAGAAATGCTAAATTTAAACAAATGCTGTTATTGATATGATGCTACTTTAATTAGGACTGCTTAATGAAGAATATATTTCGCAATGAGACCATGTTAAAACTGGACATAGTCGATATATAATCTATTCCGAGCTTTATCAAATGTTTCTTAATAACGAGGAATTAAGAAATTAAATATCGATGCAATTAAAAATTAATCTGCCGAATTCTTCGTGGACGATAACAAAATGGGTTTAAAAGAATAATTATAAATCTACCCATTAAGTAATAAGTGTGGTAATGGTTACATAGATTTTTAAATATATATGTATTGGAATGAGTGGAACAAGTATGCATGGGATGGAAATATCTAATGAATTCAGGTTATTATGATAAATAAGTATTCGTGTAATGATTGAGATGTTGTGTGAATTGTGTATGTAATGTAATGTATGAAAGGAAAAAGAAAAAAGAATAGCGATTTGGCATACGTCAGTTACAATTGAGTATTAATATAGAGAAGACGTGTGAGCATGTGATACTTATGATAAATAAGTATTCGTGTAATGATTGAGATGTTGTGTGAATTGTGTATGTAATGTAATGTGTGAAAGGAAAAAGAAAAAAGAATAGTGATTTGGCATACGTCAGTTGCAATTGAGTATTAATATAGAGAAGACGTGTGAGCATGTGATAGTGATAAAATAATTATATTTCAACCCAATATTTGTGTTTGACAATCTTTGTAATTAAATAAATAATTGTTCTTATTGTTATTAAATTTCATCCACCACTAACAATAAGTAGACTCAGAGTCGAAATTTAAGATGCATATTACTTCGCGCATTCTTATTTACATAATGTCATAAATATTACTTTGCCTTTATATTTTTCATAGATTTCCTTATAAGCTGCCCAAACAATCCGACGGTTTGATTAAGAAATATATTATGGAATATTTAAACTATTTTTCTCGATCCTAAACTTGTTCAAATTTGAATATCATTGTGCTTGTTACGTGTATATAATTAAATCGACACTTATTGCTTATCTTATGTAAAATAGCAACTCATTAAAAAAATTAGACGTCATCTTATCTTAAGAGAAAAGAAAATAGGAAAGAGGATAAGAATTATTCTATTAGTTAGTCAGTTATTAATTCCGTGTTATTATTTTTCCTTACTTGCCGTTTACAAGGAAGACGCTTGCTAAAAATAACGCGAATGTCCTGTTCAAATAAAATTAAGATGTTGCATAATGTATAGAATACTTTACAATATCTTAATTATCTATGTATACGATAATGAAGTATTTATTATCTCTACTTATAAATACGTTATAAATTGTGAAAATGTACGATTGTAACACGAGATAAAGTATCAGCCCAATTAGTCGATGATGAAGCACTATTAGCACTCTATTAGTCTGCTTGTAAATATACATTGTGAAAATAAGTGGGAAATCTACAAATAAAATTTGGCTGTTAATCAGAGAGGAAGTGAAGAAGTTATTAAGTGAGTAATAAAAGTATAAAGTCGAATGAAGCTGTTTTAATTCAATGCGATCATTGTTAAACTTGATATTCCTTGACCTTGTCGATAAAATTCAACTGAAACAAAATCTTAAACAGTATTTAAGAGAAAATTGCAAGTAAAGCGTACATAAAACGTATTTTGTAAAAAATTTATTTAAATTCGATAAATTTCTGCAAAATATTTCGTGCAAAAATTAGCCGAAGCCAAGATAGAATCAACGGATTCTATTAAAAATGACAAGATTTTCCAAAGGAGAGGCATGAAAAATTGTCAATTTATGTAATTGCTATAAAAGAACAAAATTTCTGATTTATATAATTTCTAGTCTGGTTTTCTCATTGATCTACTCGAAAGTTGATTCGACGTCGACTTCAGAGGAAGTCTGAACACCTGTCCTCGCACTGATTCGACGAAAGTTGAAATTCTTTTGTATTACACTGAAAATTTGTATAATTTCTGCTACATAATATAATTTTTTAAATAAACAACTACTACGTTACCAATAATAAATATATTTATCTTTATATTCCTATTATTGGTTAGAAGTTCTACTACGTATTCTACAAAATCCGAAACTTTAAGAATTTGAGATAGAGTTCAGAAAATTCTTCGACTAAAGATCTCTAATTTGTTAATTTCGAATTAATAACAAAATTAAAAGGAAATTCAATATAGTTTACATGATATATTTCGGTATACTGACAAAGAAACGAAAAACTAATTTCAAACTTTAGGGATTAATGTACACGGTGTGAGTGTTGCTTTATCTACATCTTTATTACAAACATAACTCTGTGTACATTTAAAGATCACGCTGTAAAGATTTAACGCAAGCTGAATTTCGGGTCTACAAGGTCTCAGTCACCACCTGCATACAATTTTATTATCGGTAATGAAGTCGAATTTCATTATTACCATTCTTATTATTACTATGAAAGTGATTTAGGTCAGTTAAAAAACTCATCCGAGTAATGTAATCGAAATTGGTGTAATTAAATGGTGTAATTGGTTCGGTTCTTCATGACAGTAATTCGTACTAACGATTCCTCAAAATTATTTCAAATTAATTTCCAAAGTCCGATTATTACTCATAAAGTAAAATACGAAGAGTAAACTACCATATGTAATTATTCGCGAATTTTATAAAATTCCGAAAATTTGTTAAATAAATATCCTATTTTTCAAAGACAATTCGAGTAGCCCAA